>NC_046618.1:24905238-25205238 GCF_900324465.2 Anabas testudineus | reverse complement strand
AACACCAGTTATGTTGCTTTACAGTGATGCTGGAAATATAAAGACCATCAGTTTAACCACATTAAATGTGACTGAACGCCATAAAAAAACAATGCTTTGCAGATACAGTTAGAAAACAGAATCAGCAAAGGTGATTGGAGGCACAGGTGAAGGTGTTCCTTCAGGTAAACATATGTCCTCCAAGAAGACAAAACGTAAAAAGTGTAAGTCCATGCTATTAATATATCATAGACTACTACCCAATCAAACACAATGGAAAATACTCAACAATTCCAACTCAAGGAAACAAGGCCTGCACACAAAGTCATGGTACATACGACCACTTGACAACCAAAAGCTGCAAAACAATCAAAAGTTAGGATCAAGAACACTATAGTTATTGAACATTCACTTGGAAATCAACAAAACTACAGTTAATTTATCCTGAATTCATCCTGGACCAACTCCCAAATGTTACGACCCAGGCTCCAGGGAGACAACATCTATAAATCAAAGATGGCTTGAAGATTATTGCAGGTAGAGTAACAAGAGACCAAACAAAACAAGGTGGCCTTAAGGTTAAATACATAACAAACTAAATGAGGTATTAATACATTTTTTAATCACTGTGTGATGTATTAAAGAACCAGCAGCGAAGTTCTCAGGATGTGGGAACACATGAGTTGAAATGGGAAAATACGAGCTTGTGAGCGGACAGTGAAGGCAGCGTCCACCTGCAGCTCGGTGTAACCGGATAAAGCTTCAGACTGAGCCGCAAACACACGGGGACAGCAGCCGCTGTCAGCCGGTCAGTCCCGTTACCGGTGAAGATGCTCCGCGTTTAAATACACGTTTGTTTGTTTGTTTGTTTGTTTGTTTGTTTGTTCTTTTCCAACTTAAACAACAAACATTAACGTAATTGAACGTGTTTTGCGTCAGTTACCATGGAGACGACGCGCTGCGGCTAACTTTAACGTTAGCTAACATTAGCTAACGTTAAAGTTAGCTAACGTTAGCTAACCGAGTTAAAGAAGTTAGCGTTTAATAATTACCGCTGGTTAAAGTTAGGTTAGTAGTTTCTATGGAGACACTGAGTAAAGATCTAATCTAGAGCTAAGATAATGTGATAACTACCCAGCTAACCTGGTTAACTAGTTATCACTAAGGTACAAACACCGGTCGGTCAGGGTGAGTACTACTGTGTACCAGAGGTGGTACAAGTACACAAAGGCAGTAGTCAACTTGTGCTCTGTAGTACTCTGTGGGAGCTGATTTGAACCCTTTACGTTCTGACAGCTGCTTCATCCATTAGAAAACATGTATAAATTAGAAACACTTTAATAACACGTTTACTGCATTTTGTCCTCCATTGTGATGATTTGATGTGGATTGGTGGATTAATTAGAGATTCATTAATTATATTAACAATCATTAGCTGTGCTCTGTTCACAGACTATCGTGTTGTCTGCACAACAGATGGAGCAGCTGAGGGACGCAGGAGGAGTAGCAGAGTCCCAGGAGAAGAGAGGAGGTACAGAAAAAAGCTTTTAACACCTCATGACTCATATTATGATATTATGTATGTTTAACTTCTTCCCTGCGTCCTGCTCTCCTCTCGTTTCCTCTCCTCCTCTCCTCTCCTGTGTCCTGCTCTCCTCTCTTGTTTCCTCTCCTCTTCTGCGTCCTGCTCTCCTCTCGTTTCCTCTCCTCCTCTCCTCTCCTGTGTCCTGCTCTCCTCTCTTGTTTCCTCTCCTCCTCTCCTCTTCTGCGTCCTGCTCTCCTCTCTTGTTTCCTCTCCTCTTCTGCGTCCTGCTCTCCTCTCCTGTTTCCTCTCCTCTTCTGCGTCCTGCTCTCCTCTCTTGTTTCCTCTCCTCCTCTCCTCTCCTGTGTCCTGCTCTCCTCTCTTGTTTCCTCTCCTCCTCTCCTCTTCTGCGTCCTGCTCTCCTCTCTTGTTTCCTCTCCTCTTCTGCGTCCTGCTCTCCTCTCCTGTTTCCTCTCCTCTCCTGTGTCCTGCTCTCCTCTCCTGTTTCCTCTCCTCTCCTGTGTCCTGCTCTCCTCTCTTGTTTCCTCTCCTCCTCTCCTCTTCTGCGTCCTGCTCTCCTCTCTTGTTTCCTCTCCTCTTCTGCGTCCTGCTCTCCTCTCTTGTTTCCTCTCCTCTTCTGCGTCCTGCTCTCCTCTCTTGTTTCCTTTCCTCTCCTCTCATGTGTCTTGCTCTCCTCCCTTGTTTCCTCTCCTCTCCTGTGTCCTGCTCTCCTCTCCTGTTTCCTCTCCTCTTCTGCGTCCTGCTCTCCTCTCCTGTTTCCTCTCCTCTCCTGTGTCCTGCTCTCCTCTCTTGTTTCCTCTCCTCTTCTGCGTCCTGCTCTCCTCTCCTGTTTCCTCTCCTCTCCTGTGTCCTGCTCTCCTCCCTTGTTTCCTCTCCTCTTCTGCGTCCTGCTCTCCTCTCGTTTCCTCTCCTCCTCTCCTCTCCTGTGTCCTGCTCTCCTCTCTTGTTTCCTCTCCTCCTCTCCTCTTCTGCGTCCTGCTCTCCTCTCTTGTTTCCTCTCCTCTCCTGTGTCCTGCTCTCCTCTCCTGTTTCCTCTCCTCTTCTGCGTCCTGCTCTCCTCTCTTGTTTCCTTTCCTCTCCTCTCATGTGTCTTGCTCTCCTCCCTTGTTTCCTCTCCTCTCAGGTGTAAGGTATATAACAGAGGAGTTGTTGTTGAGGCTGACTGGTTGTCGGTCTCTGGCAGTGATTCATTCTCTCAACTTGTCATCTGCAACTGGAGACAAATGCATCAAGGTTAGAACAAACGTCTTGTCAGTTATATTATGGTTATAGTATACTGTAGTATCATAGTATTCCTAGTACTCCTGCTACTATAGTTGTAGTCATTTCTTTTACTTCACTGCTCCTGTTTAAAAAACTCAAGAGTCTCCTTTGTTTGTTATGCTTTTAAAAATCTATATCACACTCTTTGTCTTGTTTTTCCAAGTAAGATATTTTTTGAAAAAACAAAGAAGAGAACTCTTCAGACTCTTGTTCAGGTCCTTGTGCTGTCTTACTCTAATCCCACACATATAATCATAAACACCTTACTGCTCCTCATCACTACTCTTAAGGCAGGACTCCTAGGTTTGTGCTTATCTCAGTCAAATTGTGAATGCAGTTTTATAACTCATGCTGCTGTTACTGGTAAAGTCTTTGTTTGTGTTTCAGTTCATAGAGAACCTCCATGGCTGTCAGCGTCTGCAGGTTTTGAACTTGAACCACAACATGATCGAGAGGATGGAGAGACTGAACGCTCTAACGCAGCTGAGAGATCTGCAGCTGGCCCACAACAACATCCAGTGAGTCAATTTATTTATGTGCAGTTTTACGCAGCAGTGATTCCCAAAGTTGTTGTCACAGCTTTTGGTCTAAATCAGTGGGTATCCACAATATTTAAGACAGATAAGGAAGATGAGAAGAAACAAATGTGTCATTAAAGAGATGTTGATGTCACAAACCAGCATGTTCGTAACTGGAAGAAGTCATGAGAAGAATTCAATCTGTTGTTGTGTTGTAGGTAGTGACTCACAAACTTGTATTTAATGCAATGTGTGTGTGTGTGTGTGTGTGTGTGTGTGTGTGTGTGTGTGTGTGTGTGTGTGTGTGTGTGTGTGCATGCGTGCGTGTGTGTGTGTGTGTGTGTGTGTGTTTCTGTTTGCAGGAGGATTGAGGGACTGGAGAACCTGTCAAGCCTACAGCATCTGAACTTGTCCTACAACAGGATCGAACATATTCCCGTGTGGTTGGGGAAGAAACTACACTCACTGCACACACTCCACCTGCAACACAACCTCATCACATCTGTAAGTACAACCTATCTGTGGGGGCTGTCCTGTACTACTTTCTTTGTGAGGATCAGTCTGAGTTTTAGAGCTTAGGAGTAAAGACAGACTGAGGCAATTCTGTCTGTGTGGGAGCAAAGATTTGAAATGTTTTTAGAAGGTGTAGTGTTTACTGTTCTGCAGTGTGAGCCGTCTGTCACCTGCTGCTCTGCGGAGGTGTTCAGGGACAGTGCAGAGTGTAGTTCAGAGGTGTTCTGAATTGTTGATGATTGTTGTATTTGGAGAATCTTTACACTCCTCATACAACTAACAATGTGTACATGTCTGTGTCCACATTTGCAGCTGTATGAGGTGTCTAGACTTCGTTGTCTGAGCAGCTTATCAGAGTTGTCTGTGTCAGGAAACCCTGCCTCATCTCTGCCACACTCCCGCCTTCTCTTGCTCTACCACCTGAGGACTCTGCACAGGCTAGATGACCTGCCAATCACTCAGGAGGAGAGAGAACATGCTCATCGGCGCTTCAGTGTTGGTGTGTCATTTCAAATCATTTGAATGTATCAGCTGCTGGTTCAGAGTCATGCTGCTGAAAATGAAATAATCAGTTTAAATGTGAAAGAAAATGTTTTCACTGATCAGAGGAGCTAAAGCGTCTGCAGCAGGAGGTGGACAGCAGCCAATCAGAGCTGAGCAGGCTGCAGGAGAAGCACCAGGCTACAGTGACTAGACTCCACCAGCTGGAGGAGACCAATCAAACACTGACGGCTCAAACACAAACACAACGACACTCTCACACACTGCTGGAGCAAGAACTACACACCAAGAGTCAGCTGGTAGGAGACAAAAACACTTACGCGACATTCTTCTCATATAAAAATATAACCATAGGTTGGACACAGTTTGACTCATAGTGAATTCCTGAGGAAAAAAGTGTTTGGCCTTTAACATCTGTCTCTCTTCTGCTTCTCTGTCATTTCCTGCAGCTGTTCTCCAGAGCTGTCTTGTTTTCTTCTTCTTCTCCTTCAGTTATTTCCTCTTTGGCTAAAGGTAGAGTCACAATCACTGTTCGCTGGGAGGGACAGATTGTATCAGTGGGGGTGGGAACATGGATTCAATTTTGTACTTCACTTATATTTACCTTTAAAGCATAGGTTGACTACATTGAAAGTACAGGCTTCAAGTAAAGACTCCTTTAGTGCAACAAAAATCTGTTTACCTGTCATCAGGTCAGGGAACAAGTAATTGCATAAGTAAGGTAAGTAACTGAAGTGCTGCTTGTCATAGAGTACTATTTTGGACAAGTAATTGTGCTTTTACTAAAGTACTGAAGGTGTGAGTTAGACATGACAACATTTCAAAGTGACTTGTAGGTGAAACTCTGGTGTCATCAGGAATATTGAGGGAGCGCTCCACTGTTTTAATGTCACACTTTTTTCACTGAGCTTCTTGTTCCTTTTTCCATCACCTGTCGCTCTCTGTATCTACACCTTCTAGTCCCGCCCCCTGTCTTTCAGCTGGGCTTGGTCTGTCAGGTAACCTGACATCACATTAAAACTCAATCTCCCATCGTCCATAGCTCCCACAGACCCTCAGATTTCTGCTGTGTGATCCCAGAGTTATCTTTACTCTCACAACACTGTGTGTGATTGTTGGTCATCTTTAGTGTGTTGTGGTCTGCAGTGTTTAGCTTTCTGTTAATTATCAATACGGAGAATATTTTCCTTGAAGTGAACAACATTCTCAAGTACTGAAGGAAACAGAACAGAACATTTCTACTTTGTATGTTTCTAAAATTGTTACATAATTATCTGTTTGCTGTGTTTTGTAACGTTTCTGCTGTTAGACCTACAAAACCCTTCTGTGGTTTCACAGTAAAAGCCTTTTCTGTCTTCAGCTGGAGAAGACAACAGCTGAGTTGACCAGAGCCTTTCACAAACTGTATGAGCTGGAGCAGGAGTTGGCTTTCTACAAGATAGACACCAAGCTCAGCCCTCTGCCCCCGGGCAGCATACAGGTAACTGTAAATCTCACATACTTATACACATACAGTTCTTGCACACTGGTCAGAAACTGGTCAGAGTTGAGGGAATGATTAATGCAAACAAAGTCAAAGAGAAGTCCTTAAAGAAAACCTGCTCCTGAGTGCATGAGGCCTAAGACTGTGATGGTCCACCTCTCAGCACAATAATGACCTGAAATAAACAGCCAAGATAACGCTTGAGTGTCTTCAGGAAATGTTTTTGAGAGTGTGACATCAAAGAACTAGAGGTGACTGAGACTGACTGTTTCTTGGCCTCACTCCGTCTTTGTCTCGGCACTAGGATGTAACTGCATGCCAGCAGGCAGAAGTCTGCAGGGTTTGCCACACATTTACTGTTACATTTGGCCACCCATTTTTACATTTAAATAATTTTCTTTTCTTTTTTTGTCTGAGGGAACAGCACTATCCATGCTCCATTAACTAGAAATATTTTCTCCTTTGCTCAAATAATGGAATTAACTAATACTAAGTCCACAATTTAAACACTGATAGTAGAATAAATGTACTGTTGTCAGTCTGTAACCTAGTTCCAAAGTCTCTCACAGACAAAACAGTTAGACGTAGTTTTTAGTAAAAACATAAGCTGATCTAGCATCAATTACAGATCAGATGTTCATATGTCAATAAGTCAAGGCAAACATTTATTTCAGAATTGGCACCTTCACTGTTTCAAGCCATAATAGAGTCAGTAGACTGTTAATGTGTAAATATAACCATGGGAATCACTATATTTATGTCTGCTATCTATACTGAGCATGTTTGCCACAATATTTAAATTAAAACACTACATAAACTCAGGTTAAATAGGTAAAGTCCCTGTAATGTGTTGCAGTCCTTACTGGATTATCACTTCCCACAGTCACCCACATCCAGTGTGGTCAACTACCACCACCAAAACTACTTTTTTTCACATGGTTAAAAATCCACTGATGAAAGTACAACAAATACCAATGGTAAAAGACACAAAACAGTGTCACAAAGAAATGTGAATAAATATAAATATAAATATAGCAGTTAGGACACTTACTCTCTATTTTCATGGAACTGAAGAACAGGATAAACTACACAAATCTTGGTTTACAAACCTTGTAGAGACTTACACAAGAAGACTCACAGCTCTAATAGCTGCTATAGCAGTTTCTATTGAATTATAGTAGAATTTCTAGTTAAAATAATGGAGTACTGAATTTATTATACTGATATATGAAATAACTACAAATACAAATGTTAAACATTTAATGATGTTTTCACATTGATTCAAGTGTTTTACTCAAATCTCATCAGGATGTCAGTGTGGAGGACTCTGTTGCTGAAAGTCCATACATTGGTAAAGCTCGACACATCAGGAAAAACGTCACCTCCACGCCCCAAAACTACTCCTCATCCTCCCCCTCCTTCCTGCAGATCCAAGAGGGTTCAGGCGTTCACACTGACGTTAAGCTGTTGCACTCTGTGTTAGAAGACTACAGAACACAGCAGAGTACAGGTAGGACCACCGACTTTTCTACCAACTTTTACTGTTCATGGGGTCATTGGTAATCTCTACAACAGAAATATAAGGGTTTGAAGATTAGTCAGCTAACCTGACGTTGACTGCAACAAGCATGCCGTCTGTAGGTTGGAATGGTGGCCTGTTTGAGTCAGTTTGAGTATGAGTCAGCCGTGTGGCTTACTGAAAAGCTTTCCAGGTGTAACTTCCCCACTGCCCAGTGTCTGGTCAATTGAAAATTTCTTAAAGTTAAAACAAGATGTGAGGGAAGCAGCTTACTGCTAAATTGCTTAACCCTCATTAAACAGAGGAGGTGGCCCAAGGCATAATCTACCTGATTAAGCTAACTTTCAAGCAACTTAAAGTGACTTGTTTTTTCTTAGCTTAAATGTATTGTTTGCACTGGGTAAACACATATTTTTACACTTTTCAGATAAAGAAAGATATTTAATCACCCAGTACCTGAGCATACCTGGCTTGTATCTCATCACAGTCTGTTCGTCTTAAATCTACCACATCAGCTAGATAATAGCCTCTCTTCAAATTACAGAGACAAAGAGCAGATGTGAGTGTGACATGCAGCTCAGCAAATGTGGGGGAATTAGCTCAAATGGTAGAGCGCTTGCTTCGCATGCGAGAGGTAGTGGGATCGATGCCCACATTCTCCACAAGACTTTACTTTGGTCTCTCCTACATATTGAATTATTATTAGTGCGCCAATAATGACCCATACAATGTCTCTCAGAGACTTGCATGAGCTTTGTTAAAAGACAAGAGCGTCAACTATTACCTCTGCTCTTTTAACTTAACCATTAGAAAATTCAACACAACAACAAAATGAATAGAGTAAAATTGAACTTGAACTTGTGGATCAAGTATTTTTCACTTGACCAGGTACTGGGCAATGGATTGGTTTATCCTGGACAGCTTGTCGGTAAGCCACACAGCTGACTCATACAAACAGGCCACCAGTCCAAGCTACAGACAGGCTTGTGTAAAAAATGCTGAGTTGGAATGCCGTGTTCGTCGTCAGGTCAGCCACTGTTGCCATTTTGACACAATCTCGCATCTTAAACAAAGTCACGTTGAGCTTCTTGTACCAACAGTATGCCAGAGCCTGTAATTTTTTCTCTCTGTGGTCAATGCAGCTACAGTGTGTTCCTCACAGTTGTGACTGACATTATTTATTATCGGCCATATCTGTATTGGACTCAGTTACCGTGTTGACATGTTAGACTAAAGACAAGACTGCGACGAGGATGGGATTCGAACCCACGCGTGCAGAGCACAATGGATTAGCAGTCCATCGCCTTAACCACTCGGCCACCTCGTCTGTTACTGGCTCAAAAAAAGTCATATCTGGAAACACCAAATTGAAAGAGTCCCGGGACACCATCCATATATCTGGGCTCTTTCGAGCCTATGACAGACAAGTTTGCCGAGTGGTTAAGGCAATGGTGCAATATCCATTGTGATATTTAATCACCTAGTACCTTTTCGTCGACTTATATCTCATCATAGTCCGTTCATCTTAAATCTACCATGGCACTAGATATTAGCCTTTCTTCAAATTACAGAGGCAATGAGCCGATGCGCAGGCAAATTTGTCTTTGGAAAGCCCACCCGATACGGGGTCTTGTCAAATGGGCAACAGTGTCGACTGCAACGAACACGGCATTCCAACCCTGCATTTTTTACACAAGCCTGTCTGTAGCTTGGATTGGTGGCCTGTTTGTATGAGTCAGCTGTGTGGCTTACCGACAAGCTGTCCAGGATAAACCAGTCCATTGCCCAGTACCTGGTCGAGTGAAAAATACTTGATCCACAAGTTCAAGTTCAATTTTACTCTATTCACTTTGTTGTTGTGTTGAATTTTCTAATAGTTAAGTTAAAAGAGCAGAGGTAATAGTTGACGCTCTTGTCTTGTAACAAAGCTCATGCAAGTCTCTGAGAGACATTGTATGGGTCATTATTGAGTAATGAGAAATTGGTGCACTAATAATAATTCAATATGTAGGAGAGACCAAAGTAGAGTCTTGTGGAGAATGTGGGCATCGGGCCCACTACCTCTCGCATGCGAAGCAAGCACTCTACCATTTGAGCTAATTCCCCTTGACTGCTGTCTGCTCTTCAAGTACCCAGGCCAAATATTCTTGGCCTGGATGGTGTCCTGGGGCTCTTTCACTTTGGTGTTTCCAGATATATGGATGGTGTCCCGGGGCTCTTTCAATTTGGTGTTTCCAGATATGACTTTTTTTGAACCTGTAACAGACGAGGTGGCCGAGTGGTTAAGGCGATGGACTGCTAATCCATTGTGCTCTGCACGCGTGGGTTCGAATCCCATCCTCGTCGCAGTCTTGTCTTTAGTCTAACATGTCAACACGGTAACTGAGTCCAATACAGATATGGGTGTTAATCAACAATGTCAGTCACAAGTGTGAGGAACACACTGTAGCTGCATTGTCCACACAGAGAAAAAACTGCTGGCTCCACCAATACTTGCTACGTGAGGGGACTCCAACATACTGTCGGTACAATTGGTTTGAAGTTCCAGATTGACGGAGCTAATGCACAAGTGAGCTGAGAGAAAGACAGATATTCAGTCTTCTGGAGAGAAAAACAGATATCGACTTATATCTCGTCATAGTCCGTTCATCTTAAATCTACCACGGCACTAGATATTAGTCTTTCTTCAAATTACAGAGGCAATGAGCCGATGAGCAGGCAAATTTGACTTTGGAAAGCCCACCCGATACGGGGTCTTGTCAAATGGGCAACAGTGTCGACTGCGACGAACACGGCATTCCAACCCCGCATTTTTTAAACGAGCCTGTCTGTAGCTTGGATTGGTGGCCTGTTTGTATGAGTCAGCTGAGTGGCTTACAGACAAGCTGTCCAGGATAAACCAGTCCATTGCCCAGTACCTGGTCGAGTGAAAAATACTTGATCCACAAGTTCAGGTTCAATTTTACTCTATTCACTTTGTTGTTGTGTTGAATTTTCTAATGGTTAAGTTAAAAGAGCAGTTGACGCTCTTGTCTTGTAACAAAGCTCATGCAAGTCTCTGAGAGACATTGTATGGGTCATTATTGGCGCACTAATAATAATTCAATATGTAGGAGAGACCAAAGTAAAGACTTCTGGAGAATGTGGGCATCGATCCCACTACCTCTCGCATGCGAAGCAAGCGCTCTACCACTTGAGCTAATTCCCCCTTGACTGCTGTCTCCTCTTCAAGTACCCAGGCCAAATTTTCTAGGCCCACGAATGGGTTCGAATCCCATCCTCGTCAAAGCCTCCTCATCTATAGTCTACCATACCAACACCATAACTGAGTCCATTACAGATACGGGCGATAACCAACAATGTCAGGCACAAGTGTGAGGAACACACTGTAGTTGCATTGTCCACACAGAGAAAAAACTGCTGGCTCCACCAATACTTGCTACGTGAGGGAACTCCAACATACTGTCGGTACAATTGGTTTGAATTTCCAGATTGACGGAGCTAATGCACAAGTGAGCTGAGAGAAAGACAGATATTCAGTCTTCTGGAGAGAAAAACAGATATCGACTTATATCTCATCATAGTCCGTTCATCTTAAATCTACCACGGCACTAGATATTAGTCTTTCTTCAAATTACAGAGGCAATGAGCCGATGAGCAGGCAAATTTGACTTTGGAAAGCCCACCAGATGCGGGGTCTTGTCAAATGGTAACTGAGTCCAGTACTGATATGTCACTCTGTGACTCTACTCCCCTGCAAAAAAAAGTAGGGCGGTGGATCTGGCAGGTCTGTTAGTGATGAGCAAGACTGGCAATTTGTCCTGAGTGTAACCTACCTCTCACCCAATGACAGCTAGGATTAGCTTTAGCACTCCATTGACCCCTAAGAGGCCAAGAATTTAGGATAAAAGATGAATAGATACACTGATTGTGGTTGATTGTTGATGTATACATTCATGTGTTGTGTTTTGTGTTTTCTTTGTAGTTGAAGCTGAGCCACTGCAATTGACACATGAAATAGAGAAGGACTTGGAAGCAGAACATACCAGTCCCAAGGATATTAAAACACACAAATGGGTATCAGTTCATTTCAGTTCACATTTTTTCTCCTGTTTACCTGAACATCCTAGGGACATCCTATACACACATATATATATATATATCCATATATATATATGTATATACATTTAAAATGTGCGTTTCTCTGTTTGTGTTCGTTTAATTTATTTGTACCTAGCAGGAGGTGCGATGTCAGCTCCTCACTAAACTGTCTGTACTAGAGAATCTGAGATTTAAAGTTGACGATGCAAGAAAGCAGATGGAAAGACAGACAGAAGAGAGTAGGAAGACAGAAAGAGAGACAGAAGAGCTGGAGACACAGTTACTAACACTGGACACCACAGACCAGCAACATGTGAGTCTATTACTTTTAGACTTTTCTTATTGTAAATCAGTCAGTAATCAAATTTCTTTCAGGCCTCCAAGCAGAAATTACATATTTTAAATGTACTAACAAGTCAAACCCAACTTTGATGTTAGTCATACTTAGGTTTTAAATCAAAGTAGGGAATAACATAAATACTTTCGAATTCGAATTTGCATATACAGCACCATGTGCAGGTTGCTGTAGAGAGCAGAGAGTAGCAGGAGTCAGCAACTTTGCAGTAGGAATTAAGTAATAAATTGCCTGTCTTTGAAAGCTCCCCTGTCAGACAAGAGACAATCTTTTGAATATGAAGTGAAGTGATATCATTAAATGATAACTTATAAAATACAAATAAATCATTCATCAATATGTAAAAGAGAGAAACAAGCCTTCACCTCAACCAGCTGATAATTATATTATCCTTGACAGTCTTGGGGGTACTTGTACAGTACTCCTGCTTCTGTGCTAAAACCCTGTGTCCAACATCAGACAGAAACAACAGCAACAGGTTCTTGTTGCTTTAAGACGCTCTGACCGCTCCCCTCAAGACCCCTCCCCCTTGTTTTGAGAGTGGAGCTTCCCAACTAAAGTTCACTCCAATTGGACAAAGTCTGACCTGTCACTCTGCAGCTGTCAGCTCTGATTGGCTGGATGAAAGATTTCCTGTGTTGATTCAAAGGAAGAAGAAGCGAGGAGGAGAGGAAGGGAAGTTTTAACAGAGAGAAGAGACAAGAGAGGAAAACACAGACTGGAGATGAGAAGTGAATACTTGTTTGTTATAGCAGAGGAGTAGGTGACATGTTGTTTACTGTAAACCGATTGAGGAGAGGAGAGGAAGGGGGGAGGAGGAGGAGGAGGCAGGACATGTAGGATGTCACCCAGCAGCTCCCTGTTGACTGGGGACGAGGACGAGAAACAGAAAGACACTGTTACACTGAACTGACTGCTGTGAGTACAACATGCAAAACTATTTTTATTTAAATGTTGTTTGGGAAACTTCTCGGGGAAGTAATATAAGTAATATGACCTCACATCAAGGATTAGTTTTTGTGAGGTTTGTGCTCATTTGATGTCTTGAAGGAAACAGTTGTTTTAAGCTAAGTTTTAAGCTGTCTCACATTATTTTTCTTCACTTTATGTTTAGTGGAACAAGTGCTCTGATTCAGTGGATATTAACTGAGATACAGTTGATTTTAAACACAATAATTTAAATTCTGACCAGTAATATCTTTTATATATCATAAATATTTAAAATCTTTATAATCTGATTTTCATGGTTGTAAAACTAAATTAAATAAAACTAATTAAACAAAAGACACAAAACATCAAATGTGAAAATCAGTTAAGTATGTAAAGCATCTGGGAATTAATTTTAAAGTAAAGTCAGTCAGTTGTTTCTATCAACAGGATGATAGTCAGATGTAAGTCTGAGAGGTCCTGCATTAGTTAAAGAAGAGAGATCCGGATCACCATCAAAGTCTGATCCTGAAACACAGAAGGGAGTCATGGCTCCAATAAAGGAGGTTTCTGAAGACTTTAGAAGAAGAGTTGTTGATGCCCTCCAGACTGGAAAGGGTTATGAAAGAAAGAAGTTTGGGTTCCACAAGTCGAGTGTCAGGAAGATTGTGTACAACACCACTGTTCCCCTTGTGGTCAACCAAGATCACACCAAGAGCAGTTGTAATAGTCCAAGAGGTCACAGGGAACCTTAGGGTAACGTCTAAGAAACTGAAGGTCTCTCTGACAGTGGATCATTTCAGTGTTCAGAAGTCCATCAGGAGAACACTGAACAAAGCCGGTGTTGATGACAGAGCTGCTCTCCAAAATATTATTAATATTAATATTAGTGCACGTCTGCTGTTTGTTTGTTTGAGGGTGTGTATAAACCAGAAGCTGCTGGAACAATGTTCTGTGGACAGATGAGACCAAAGTAGAACGTTTTTTTTGAGAAGCAATTTGTTAGTGAGGACCAAACTCTGCATTCATTCTTAGAACCTGATTCCACCTGTGAAACATGGAGGTGGTGGTATTAGTATCATGATTTGTAAAAGCAAATATAATAAGATCTGTGAACTGAAGATCAACAGAAAGTGGATCAAGCAGCAAGATAATAAACATACACGTTGTTCAATTAAAGAACATTAGATAGATAGATAGATAGATAGATAGATAGATAGATAGATAGATAGATAGATAGATAGATAGATAGATGGATAGATAGATAGATACTTTATTGATCCCCAAGGGGAAATTTTGGTGTTGCAGCAGGCATTACACACAAAAACATTTGAACATTGAGCAACATGATCTACACAACACTACACGAGACACAGTACAAGAATAACACACAGAATAGACAGTAATACCAACAAAACACACAGTAGGACTTGAATGTAAAGTGACTTAGTTACACATTGTTAAACCATCTGCGTGGACACTGACTCTCTGTCAGGAAGTCATTGTACAGGCTGATGGCTGTTGGCACAAATGACTTCCTGAACCTTTCCTTGTCACAGCGGAGCTGGAGAAGTCTCTGGCTAAAACTGCTCCGCTGTTTGATAAGCAGGCTGTGGAGAGGATGTGAGCTGTACTCCATGATGCTCAGCAGTTTGTGCAGCATCCTCCTCTCCACCACCTGCTCTAAAGTTTCCAGAGAAGCCCCCAGCTCAGTGCCAGCTTTCCTGATCAGCTTATTCAGTTTCTTAGTGTCGCTGGCTCTGATGTTGCTGCCCCAGCAGACAACAGCAAAGAATATTGCACTGGCTACAACAGACTGGTAAAAGATCTGCAGCATCTTGTTGCACACATTAAAGGACCTGAGCTTCCTCAGGAAGTAGAGTCTACTCTGTCCCTTCCTGTATACAGCCTCTGTGTTGAACTTCCAGTCCAATCTGTTGTCCAGGTGAACTCCCAGGTATTTGTACCTCTCCAATAGTACAATATGTAGGAACTCTTACTTTCCCTCAGACAAATCACCTCCTTTGGATTTCTCTTTAGAGGGAGGAGAGGGGGTGACAAGAGGCCGAGCTTAAAGGAGGTAGTAGTGCAGGGGAATTAGCTCAAATGGTAGAGTGCTCGCTTAGTATGTGAGAGGTAGCTGGATCAATACCCGCATTCTCCAAGATGCTTTTAACCCTTTGCTCTCTCTACTGTCTGTTAATCCAGAACCAACAAAAGGCTTGAATGAAAGATGATTTATGACTTATAAAGAGTTAATAAATAAAAAAAATTCTTTAAGAAAAATACATTTAATAAATCTCTATCTGTATTTTTCTACATGTAACTAAATATTAGCATTTGTTAATGTAGTCGTATTTCCATTTATTTATAAATTTTGACATTTATTTGCTTTTATATGTGTATGCTCATTAGGTAGGTGGTCCTAACCCCCGTCTAAAGAAGAAATTTGTTATAGGAGAGTTATAGGAGCGATCTTTCTATAAAGCGCTTCTTTCTGTAATACTGCGATTTGAGGTGGAAACTGGTGTAATACTATTTTTTACAGTACAGGTAGAAGACATGACACTGACATGGTAAATTGCCTAATGTTGCACCAGGTTGAGCTGATTTACAGTATTATAGTATAGTAGATAGTTTAAACTATTGTGTCACCGTACAGTTCTGTTCAGTAGTGTTTCCTGTCTGAATTCACGTATAAAATCTGTTTCACAGATTTTATTCTAATGTTAAAATGTACTAACTGACTAATAAGGAAGCATTGTTTGCTGTACCTGCTCTGATTGACTGTCCTGTTCCTGTCAGGCCCATGCGACCACTCAGTTGTCCAGCTGCAGACAGATGTTGGACAGGATGAGCTGCAAGCAGAGTGAACTGGAGGGGCGCCTTGATGACATGCTGTCACGGATCGCCATGGAAACGCAGGAGATCAAAGAGCTGGAGCAACAGCTGACAGACGGTGAGGGCACTCCTGACCAATCACAGAGTACCTTTTAGTATGGAGCCCTCTGATTGGCTGTCAAACGTTGTTAAAGTTTACGACCTTTGCTCTTCTATCCTGTCTCCTTCTCCTCGTTTCCTCACTTGTTTCCTCCTCCTCCCACAGGTCAGATTTTGGCAAATGAAGCACTTCAGAGAGATTTAGAGGAAATTATATCTGGGCTGCAGGAGTATCTAAGAGCACTCAGAGATCAGGTAAAGTCACTTTCCTCTTTAAACCATACTCACGTTTTCAATTGGAGAGAGTTTTTAGTTGTTTGCCTGTGAGACCAGAAACAAAAAAACTTTATATATACTATAAATGAAAATAATTATTGTACTTAGTTACAGCACATTCTTAGTCTTCCTTTCTTTCTGATATTTCTATAGCTAAGTTGAGGGGGCACAAGTACACAAATAGGATACTCTAGTAAATGTGCAAATATTACCATTTGAAGTTCTTTTAATCATTGAAATACCATGTAGATGCTGTAGTCCAAAGGTAGTAGTACTCCACTTCAATAACTGCTGTTGATAACATGAATGTTTGAATCTAGTTCAGATTTGTTCCACATAAATGAGGTTTCTGTAGAAATTAGTTTAATTCATGAACAGATTCAAAGTAACTAAAACTGTAAATATAGTAAAGTACATTACTGTGAAGTGAAAAATAAATAGAAATACAAATATATCTATATAATAAAACTGTACTTAAGTACAGTATTTGAGCAATGCTTCCTCACAGCAGTGCACAGATTAGCTCCTGTAAGTTTTTCAGCAGTTGGGTTGTTGCAGGCTCGCTGTGCTCAGCAGCAGATTCACAGTCTGCAGGCTGAGAACCTGAGTCTACAGCTTCACCTGGAGGACACACAGAGACACTGCAGACAGCTGGAGGACACCACCAGGATGCACATACAGGTTGTTGTGTTCATTGTTTATGGTCAGAGCGTTAACCCTTTAGAGCCCAGTATATTTCAGTTAAATTGACTCTTCTTTTTGCTGCAAACTCTAACACTAGCAAAATGCTGTCACAGTAACTTTAATTTTATTGTGTGAACAATTCACAATTTGAACTGATCTGTTTCTGTCAACATAAACTCAAGACAAAAAACGATTCAGAAATAGTTTTGTTTAATAAAACTAAACACTGTTCGATACCTAGGACCATATGTGCACAAAAGAAAAACGTCACAAGTTAAACTGTTATCTTTTTGAACATTGTAAACATTAACACTAGGAGCAGCTGTGCGGTAGTAACACAAAAAAGTAACAGCACAACAAAGTCACTGCACTGAGAGAAACACCTCATTATTTTCTGTCTTCAGCAGCTACACCTGCTGTTACTCAAGTATGTTGAGTGAAGCTCACGCAGTGACAGCTTACATTACTGTGAACTCCAGTGAATGACAGCACAGGAAGTGTTCATCTTTATTTTATAATTGATGCATTTTTCACATTGTTAAAAATAAAAGAAACAAATGAATAAAATGCATTTGATCAATTACAGCTCTCAGTTGTTGTATCCTGGTATAAGAGATGTGACAGTTCAGGGACAGTATGTGTGATGATGATCTTCCGTCTGTCTGTCCTTAGAGCATGGCCGTCCAAGAGGAGGAGGAACTGTCTGTGCTGCGGATGGAGGCGGAGGCTCTGAGAGGCAAACAGGTGGAGAGCAACAGACAGCAGGTGGAGCTGGAGGCAGAGCTCCAGCAGCTGAGGGCAGAGCTGACCCGGCAGGTCACAGTGGGAGAGGTAACACTTTAAAGACTTTTTACTGCATTAACAATAGTTAAATAAATTTCAGTGTTTAAAATGTGCTGTTCAGATGTCTAAGCATATGTTGTTTTTATGTGTTTTGTGTGTGTCTGTGTAGTTGCAGCTTGATGCTCTGCAGGCTGCTGTGGACAAAGAGAAACAGAAAAGAGAGATCAGAGAGTCTCAGCTGCAGTTGGCCATCGACACCCTGCAGGTCAGTAAAAAGGCAAGGGGGAAATAAAACGGGGTACCAGGAGAAAACACATGTAGACGTGGGGGGAACATGCAGACTGTACACAGCTAACTGCAAGGCAACAGTGCTAACCACATATAAAATAATTGTTATATTTATTATTTATATATGTATTTCTGCTAAAGTCATTTTTAATCCACCATACTACAAAAACGTTTGTCACCTTTTAAACATGTTAAAGGAGTTTGATAGGTAACGGACTGCTCCTCCTCCATCTTAGTAAGTTTCATTACAAACACATAAAAACACGATGAGTAGATTCAGATCTTTATCTCTGTCTGTCTGCAGGATGAAAAATCATCTCTCCAGCAGATCGTCCAGAAACTTCAGACTCAGCTGGACCAGACTAAAGCCCAGCTACACCAGACCAGAACCCAATATAAAGAAACCAGAGCCCACATAGACCAGACCAGAATTCAGCTGGACCAGTTTACAGCTGACTTGTTGGACCTTCAGGAGGTTCTGAGTGGACCGGAGGAGCTGGATGAGGACAAGCAGAGGTACCAGTTTGCATTTAAAACTAAAACTCGTCAATGGTGGTTTAGTAGTAGATGAACCCACAGTGAGCTGCACAGGTGGAGTTGGAACAACAGCTGCTAAGAGGTTTTAATTCAGTCAGAGAAGGTTTCTGAATATTTACTGACTTGAGATGTATGGAGGACAAACCATGACTCATATTGCAAAAATATATAAAAGCAGAACTATACTGTATTGAAATACATAAATAAAAACAAAAACAAATACAAAAATAAAAAAACAAAGCAACTCTACAAATAAATAAACATTAGAAATCACAAATACAACACACTTCACTACAATAAGGCTATTTCCAGTTCATAAGCTAGTGTCTTCTTGCTCCCCATACCCACTCTCATTTAAATTTTTCAAGATGCATTTAAGGATTCGTATTTATAGCTTTTCCTGTATGTCCACTTCTTCATACTGCCACACTTCATGTCCATGTCCACTTCCTAACCCCAACCCTGTTGAGCATAGCACAGAAAAACACTATCACACGAATATTAGAAAAGTAGAAGGATCGATGCTTGTGTTTAGTTACATTATTTAAACAATGTAATTTTAGGGAGCCCTGTGGAGGATAAAAAATTACCTGAAGAATGTAGAAATAAATAAACCAATAAATTAATAAATATGTGCACAAATAAAATAAATGAATGAATACATAACAAAATAAATGCATATATAACCAAATGTATTAATATTTTTTCAATATTTCTACATGCACTCTTTTATCTATGTACTAATTTATACATTTCAAAAAGTATTTATTTCTATATCTGTATGCTAATTTAAATAAATTAAATTAAATTAAGTTTGATAAGGACTATTTTTACTATAGAAAAACTATTTTTATTTATGAATGTAATTTATTTATTAATGGATTTATTTTTATTTTATTTACAAATTCCTATAAATATTTATATCTATTTAGTTATGAGTCATTCTTCATATATCTCTGCTGAAACTACTGAGAACTAACTGTGATTTACCAATAAGATAACATAACTAAGAACAATAGAAGGTCCACTGGAGAATGCGGGCATCGACCCGCTACCTCTGGCATGCTAAGCAAGCGCTCTACCATTTGAGATAATGGTGATTTAAAAGTGGAGTCCAGTGAACATGTGCTCCCTGCATGACTTGACAAGTATTGACTTGGGTTTCAGGCTTTGGATGATGTTCAAATGTTTTATCACACAGTAACATTAGTTACTGTGATACATGATGTTAAACACCACTGTGTCACTTTGAAGTGTCTTTGCTTAACTTCAGGGAAGAACTTGCAGCTCAAATGTGCACAAAGCAGCAGCATGTTGTCTCTCAGCAGGGAGTCAGTTTACTGTGTTCCTGTGTAAGAAGAGATAAGCGTCTTCTGGAGAATGCGGGTATCCTGATGTGTCTGCAGATCCTGAAAAGTCTTCAGAAAACCTTGAGTTTAAATTTAACATATATTATAAGATACTGTTTTATGCTATTTGTCTGCTGAACTCGCAATAATATGTTTTTTCTTCTGATAGATCAAGTAGATTTAGCTGATAGTAAGTCAGAGTTCCAGTTCTGTTTCTACTTCAGCGTTATCCAAATACTTTTTACACTGATCACTGGAGAGAACAAAGGGTTAAAAGCCTGCTGGAGAATGCGGGCATCGATCCCGCTACCTCTCACATGCTAAGCGAGCGCTCTACCATTTGAGCTAATTCCCCTGACTTAAAGGAGTGAAGTAGTCCACTGCACATACAGTTATACAGATCTGGAAATGTTTGTAAAAACCTTGAATTTAGTTCACAAAAAACACCTGAGAAAGTTAATACTCTTCTTTCCTGCAGTCAACAACACAGGTTTTAGATGTTCTGAGCTATACTAACACAAAATTTGTTCTGACTAATGGATGTTTTATTTTTACTTCACTATTGAGTTTGTGTCCTTCTAGTTCTAACTCTGACCCGTTTCCCTTCAGTCCAGTTAGTCCTGAGCTCTTGTTATCCAGAAGTGTGGAGCAGCTCTACAGAACCATCCAGCAGACCAGGACCAGCAGAGAGCAGCTCGAACAGGACCACAACCAGGAGCAGATAGCCAGACTGCGGGCTGAACTTGCCCACAATCAGGACCACATAGGCCACCTGGAAGACCAAGTAGCTCAGGGCCAGGACCACATAGCCCAGTTCGAGGCCTGGGTTGCCAAGGACCGGGGGGCCCGTGATGGGGAGCAGGATCAGGAGTCATACTGGTGGCTAAAGGAGGAGCTGGAGAGACTCAGAGGAAAACTGCAGAAGACTAAAAACATCCAACAGAACCTGGTCAGTATCAGCTGGTACTGAGACCAGACAGTCCAGTTTGGTGTGTTTTCATTTTCTGAACTCAGACACAGAACTGAGGTCAGTCAAATAAATGAATAAAAAGCTGCTGCTCAGAAACATGATCTGACTTCTGACAAAGTGATTATCACTGTGAGCTGCAGCTTGATACCACGGTGTTCATAACGTTTGTTATTCTCATCAGTCCGATTCATTTCTCCTGCAGGAGACGCAGTTGGAGCAGAGTCGTCTGCAGCTTCAGGACGTCCAGCAGGAGAGAGACAAACTGCTGCAGCAGGTCAGAGATCAAGGGTCAAAGCTTTATTACTGTGAGCTGGTTAAAGGATTTACACAGGACAATAACTCGGATAAGAAAAAACCCTTCCAGGACTTTTAGCCCACCGGAGCGGCAGTACTGCCACAGTCCTTGTGGGGGCGCTGAGCTGGTTATAGACGGTCAGGATAATGAACTGGTAGCGTAGAAGAACAGGTCAAAGACGCACCTGCACATTTGTAGTGAACTCGGGATTTTACTCTAGTGGCCATGAAACACCAGGGGACCTGCAAACATGAGGCACACAGTAGCAATGTAACACGCACAGTGCTCGTCATCACCGGGATGTGACTGAAGTTACTCTGGACGCCACCGGTCACGTTACTCGGTGACCATTAGAAATACTCGGCTCCGTGCGGGACGGTGTCCTCACCGCATCGGAGACGGTCCCGGACTGAGGTTAACAAAACAGTCCAAAGTCTTAACCTGTGTTAGGAGCCGGATCAATGCGCTGGAATCTGTAGAAAGTTTCCCACACCTGCCACAGGTCCAGTGATTTATTAACAACGTGGCACAGGTGTATGTGCAGTCATGGAGGAGTGGGTGCCATGTTTTAAACACATCATCTGTAAAATGTAAACCCGCTCAGATTAAAGCTGAGGTTAGTTGTTTTAATGTAGCATCATTTAATTTCAGTCTGATTAATACAATGTTTGACTGTCTAAACGCTACAAATCTGGACTGTAATGACAACCTCATCTTATTGTAAAGGGAAAACATGAGAAGCAGTTTTTGCAGTTTACAGAAAGTGTAAAAGTTTACAGAAAAGAAGCTGAACCAGTAAGAAACTAGTTGTTGATGATGGAAAGTGTATGAGATTCAAATCAGAGGGCTAAAATGTGAAACAGCTGAGCAGCTATGACTGAGTTCTGTCCTGTGTTGCAGCTGCGTTCACAGAGTGACGGTCACCAAAGGAGCCTCGGTCGCCTGAACAGGAAACTACAGCAGCTCAGCAGGTTCATGTGTGATTCTGATCAACTGACTTCAGAACAGTTGAAATCAACTGTCGAACAGCTGAGAGCTCTGAACCACACTGTGGAGCTGCTGCACACACAGGTACACACAGAATTTGGTTGTATCATATTTTATTTTTTACTTTATATCAACATTCTCTAAAGCCCCCCAACAACACTACAATAATCAAATGGTAATTAGTCCAAAGCTTCCAGTTCACAATGTGCCCATATTATGCAAAATCCACTTTTTGGTTTGGTCATTTTTTTTACTCTCTAGTGCATGTAGACACACACTAAGTAGGTTAAAATTGGACTTGTTTTTCCTGGCTACAGCAAAATCACTCAGAAAATAGCAAAACAGTAGAGCACAAAGCACAGACGGTGCTCACCTGTTGGATGTAAGGATGAACGCAGAAGTCTCTCTTCTTCCTCAGTCCTCTCAGTATCTAAATAAACGGTGGCTTTATGTTTTTGACCGAGAGTCCAGTATATGTGTTCTACACAGTTTGCGGATGCTGGAATAATTTCAGCACTGGAGCTCAAAGATGAACTGATTCTGACTGTTTTGTGTGGTTTGTTTACTGGGTTAGCTTGTTGAATGTAGCCACATTAGGTCACTTTTTTTGCTTGTTTGTTTTTGTTTCTTAGAAATCTGTAGACGAGCTCGATGGCATTTCTCACCAGGCAGAACACACACATGACCTGCAGGATGAACACACAGTGGAGAAGCTGAGGATGCAGCAGGCTGAAGCCCAGAGACAACAGGTGGACCAGGTCAGGACCAGAAACAGGACCAGGACTGGCATCAGTGCCAGAGATAGAGGACAGCGGTGTTTCATACCTCCTGGACAAAGTGTGAGTCCTGATCGTTTTCTGTCCAATATTTTGATTTTCAAACTTGCTGCTCTTGATGTTCACATATGGATCTGTTTGTAGAGTTGATCTTCACCTCCCTGCAGTAAAACAGCAGGAATCAAGTTTCAGAAAACACATCTGTAAATGACTGAAACATGGTTCATTATATTTAATGCAGAGTTTATCAGAAAAATGTAGAAAATTATTCATATCTGTAAAAAGATCCTTTATGTTTTAAAGTAGCTTTAAATTAAAATGTTTTATTAAAGAACAGAGATACCAGGATTTCTATATTTTCTATTTTTAGTGTTTTAGTTAATGTTTTTTTAAGAATCACCTCAGATGTGTCAGTGTCCTTTAAAATACCTTGTGAGAGATTATTATATCTCAGAAATGGTTTGGGTTAGTCAACAGCATGTCTAAGAACATCAGGGTATCTTCATTTTGTGTTTACCTATTTATTCCATGGCTTTTCTTATGTTTTTAATTAAAAATAATTTTTGAATTCTTACACTGGAGACTTCCAAAGTCCAAATTAAATACACTTTTGAAATTTTTCATCTTGCACAAGCTTAAAATATAAAAATATCTAAAACCCTGAACAACAAGGACAACTGTTGCTCATTTCACGCTGTAAAACACAATTCGTAACACAAACTTTGTCTTTCAGGCTACCAGTTTTGGTTCTCAGGGAACTCAGGACTCTGGTTTGGGGCTGCAGTACCTCAGTTCTCCTGACAGGGGGCGACAGCAGGAGAAGCCCCCCACAGGAGGAGGCTACTGGGTCTACGTCCCCCTGACACACACTGACTCTGACACAGGTAGCCACCCATGTTCAGAGCTTACTGCGTGTTTTTCTACCGAGCCTTTTCTCACTGATAGAATTTCTCTGCAGCAGCAGCAGCAGGGTGGAGGGACAGTGGTGGAGGCAGCGACGCTGACAGGAGCTCCAGAGGTGGGACTCCTCCTCCTGTCCCAGCTGAAGGTGTCTCGGCAGGGCTCTCTGACAGCTACACCCCCCTTGTTGGACCCACCTGGCTGCTCTGTGGTTCACCTTCAGCTGTGGTCTACAGTCATCCAGCAGGGGGCGCTGTTCTGCACTGTAACATCCCTGAACACAGAGACATGGTCAGTGACTGCTGCTGTAGAGTACAGTAGAGTCATTCACTACAGATATCAGAGCTGTGTTTCTATTTTTATTAAACCTTAAAAAGTCACAAAACATCTTAAATATGATTTTAATTTAAAAAATTGAGAGTGAGACAGCTGAGCGTGACGAGGTGGGTAGGTCGGTAGGTCAGTAGGTCTGTAGGTCACAGAGCTGAAAAGTTTAGCCTGGGATCTTTTTAGGTGAGCTGAGGCAACCACAAGACGTTCGCTTGCAGAGGACGGTGGGCGAGAGGGATTGTAGACCAGGATGAAGGAGTTCAGGTATGCCAGTGCTGTTGAGTTGACCACTATAAGGATCAGGGCTTTGACCGTGATCCAGCAGCTACAGGAAGCCAGTGCAGTAGTGTGAAGAGTCGTGTAATGTGTGTCTGATGGTGCAGCTGGTCAATAGGACACTGCAGTAGTTTAATATTTACATTTCTCCTGTAGCAAAATCAAACCAGATAGGAATGTTGGTTTGTGACTGATCCTGAATCAAATAAATTACACTTGCAGGAAGCCTTCACCTATAAAACAGTCCCGTTCAGTCCCCCACAGTGATGTAACACACACACAGATGTTAAAGGCTCTGTTGACGTGACCAGACAAACTGATGATTTCACAGCTGTATTGTGTATGTGTGTCGTCAGGTAGAGAAGTGTGTGTGTGAGCACAGAGAAGCAGAGAAACAGGAGCAGGGGAAGAAGAAACTCCGACTGGAAACCAAACGGCTTCGACACACACTGAGACGACACAGGTAACATGCTCAGTCACCAGGTCACATCAGGGAAGTGCAGCATTAAGCCCTTTGAAAGTTTGTACGTCACTTTATGTGTCTGATGTTTTACAGTTTTTTTCTGTTGTTTGTTCCAATGATAATGAATTTAAAAAGTTTCTTTAAGTTAGCTAGTGCACCACAGATGCTGTAAAAACAGGTGGATCATGTGGTTTGTGTCTGATTTAGCATTAACTTGAAATAGTCCCACATTTTCTCTCCAACATCTTGATCTTACTGCTTCACTTAATGAGGTTTAAGTTTTTATTTTACACAAAAAACCTTGAAAGCCATGTTGACGGTGTCAGGTAAATGTAACCTGAGCTGACCTATCTGATCTGCTATAGGAGTGTGATGGAGATGTGTGATGAGGTGGAGTGTGTGGAGAAAACTCTGCTGAAGAGACGAGCTGAGCTCCGTCAGGCTGACAGGCTGCTGCTAGAAGCTCAGAGCTGCATACACACCACCAGGGACAAGGTACACACACACTTTCCATATTAACATTAACCATCACAACTAATTATCTAACACCAAACCTTTAGCTCGCTGTCTGGATATTCTGTATAGATCTATAGACACATGTTGATGTTGCTTAGATTGAAACAGTTTTAACTCGTGAGCATCTCTGACACACAGATCTGTCTAAACAACACACAGCAGGAACCAAGTCCTGATCCTCCTGACTGTTCAGGTCTAATCTTTCTGTCTCCCCCAGGCCTCCGCAGCTCAGTGGACTGCAGATGTGTTGCAGCTCAGAGTTCAGGACAACGCCACCTGTCTGCAGGAGAACTTGCAGGTGGAGGATCTGAGGAGGATGAGGCAGCAGGAAGAGCAGACTCTGAGGGAGGTGCAGGAGGTTCTGAGGAGCAGAGATCAGGAGTTCCAACAGCTCGGCACCAAAATCCACTCGGCTGCAGACAGGTAGGTACAGCAGAGTGGGAACATGTGGGAGGTAATTTCTTTACTGTGAAGTTTATTTTAAAATTGTAATCAAACATCAATTCATACAAATATAAAATCATTTAACTAAATTAGTTTTAAAGGTTTTGACACATAAAATGAAGCATTACGCTGTGTGTGTGTTTGTGCAGACTGTCCGATTTGCTGTCTGATTGTCAGGAGGCTCAGAAACGTCTGAACTCTGTCAACAGTCAGGTATCTTCATATCTTCATCTTCACACCAATAAACAACCACATTATTGCTGTTTAATAATTAAGAAAATATTGTCTGTAAACAGTTATTAAAAAATGATCTTTATTGAAAGCAACAGTCTGAGCTCAAAGGTGTAATCGGATCAGATTAGTGAAAGGAAGGAGAAGAGATGAAGCGTCTTTGTTCAGTGTTTTAAACTCTTGTTGTCCCTGCAGGTAGAGCAGCAGGAGCAGAGGCTGGTTCAGAGGAGCGAGGAGCATCAAGCTGCTCTCAAAAGGGTGGAGGACCTCAGAGAGGAGGAGCAACGACTGCAGAACACTGTCAAGGTGAGGAGGAGACAGTCACAGGATACGTACCAGTCCTCTGGACACTTAAATGTTGGAACAGAAGTTTAGGAGATAAACGCTGACAGACCTCCTGGTTCAGTGAACAGTTTACTTTACTCCACTAACTAAACCCCAAGTGTTGTTTTTACACAGCTGCACTGGTCGAGGTTTTGATGTTTACGTGGTCTCCAGTGTAATATTATTATTCCAGCTGCTTACATGTCCTCCTGTTTGTTACCAACATGTGATGACCCCAGGAGAAACAGCACAGGAAGTGATCACAAATAAAATTCACAAAGCATTTCAGCCTCAAACCGCCTGTCCTCTTTCACACCGATGTTAATCCTGCACAGATGCAGTTTTTGAACATTTACTGTTGCCATGATGCAGGGTCAACCATAGCCCCCCACCAAGTTTATAGAGGTGTGTCGTGGTATCATCCCAACATGAACAGTGTAATTATTTGGTTCTTTATGTGTGTAGGAGCTTCTGGAGCAGCAGGAGGAGCTGCTGTGTGAAAGGAGGTCTGCAGTGTCAGCTGTGACAGAGGAGGAGCAGAAAGTCTTCACACTGCAGTCTGAACTCAGCACACACAGAGCAGGTAACAACACACAGACAGTAGACAGATGAATGATGAGGAAGTTCACACTCTATGGAGTCGTCTGTCTTTAGAACAGCAAGGTTCAACATTTTTGCAGAAATCCTCTTAAACATCGACATGTGTTTGTGTCCAGAGTTAAAACTGGTCCTTCAGGAGCTGCTTGTGGAGCAGCAGCTGTTGGAGGAAGTGAAAACTAAACGCACCCAGACTGTCCAGCGCCTCCACAAGAAGAAGGATGAACTGGACAGGACCAAGGACGAGTTGGACATGACAGTGGATGACCTGAAGGGGAAGCAGGACAAACTGGACAGGATGAGGGACCAATTGGACTCGATACAGGACGAAGTGGAGAAGAGGAAGGATGAGCTAGAAAAGAAGCAGCAGGACGTGGAAAGGAAGATGGACGACCTGGACAAAATGCAGAACAAGGTGGACAAGAAAAGAGACGAAATGACTGAGCTGCTGCAACAAGTCGAGTCCCACAGAAAAGAAGCAGAGTCATGTCTGAAAACCATAAACCAACAGAGAACAGAGCTGCAGGTCGGTAAAAACCTTTACAGCTGTTGATTTTTAGTTCTCATTAGAAAAGAAATAATATTTCATAACATTCATCATTTCTAAGGAAAGAAGAATTGAGGATCATGTTCTGATGAATGTAGTTATTTCCATATCAGTAGTACCAAAAAAACACTTTATACTTTATATTTAGTCTTTAAGAATATGAAAAATAAATAAATTCAGTGGAGTCAGACACACTACTGTTGTTGTTCACAGTAAACTGCTGTAACACTGCTTCTCCAAAGTAAAACAGAAAAAAAGTGATTGGTTACGTTTTGCATTCAGGAGCTGCAGGAGGAGCTGAGCAGGAGGAGGGAGGAGAGGAGCAGCTTGCAGGAGCAGTGTAAACACCTGGAGGCCAGACGGAGGCACGCCGACAGGTCAGAACACACACATCCACAAAATAAAAATGTGCAGCTTCAGAAAATCAGATGACTCAAAGTATAATTAAAAACATGAAAGTGTCAGAAGCCACTGAGTCTAATAAAGTGAGTATATAGAGAAGTGGTTCAGGTCGTGTTCAGGTTCTTGGTTATTAAACACCTTCATAACCTGGAACAAAACAAGTGATCTCCAGCTTTTAGACAGCAGCATCTTTCACTTAACAACCGGTCGA
This sequence comes from Anabas testudineus, assembly GCF_900324465.2. Classification (NCBI taxonomy): domain Eukaryota; kingdom Metazoa; phylum Chordata; class Actinopteri; order Anabantiformes; family Anabantidae; genus Anabas; species Anabas testudineus. Next base: position 25,177,410 of record NC_046618.1, on the reverse strand, counting down.
TGAACTGCTAACAAAACTGATTAAATCCAACAATCAAATAAAAACAAACCCTTAAGTGTAAAACTATTGAAACTGTGGTTTGTGTGTGTGTCAGGTGTCTGTCGGCGGTGGAGGTGGAGCTCGCTAAGCAGAGGGAGGAGCACAACCACGCCCAGCTTCTCCAACAGGAGACGGTCAGAGATGCTGCAGCCACTCAGGAGCAGCTCAACGGTCTGAACTCAGCCTTTATACTTTTATACCACAGTCCTGTGGGCGATTAATATGTCATTAATGATGGACCCTTTTTAAATTTGAAGCTGCTACGTGAACAACGGGAAAAATCTGATGTTTGTGTTTCAGAGAGCTCTGAGCTGCTGTCCCTGCTCGCTGAACGTGTGGAGGAGAGAAGGAAACAACTGCAGACTGTGGAACAGGTACAGAACCAGAAATGCAGCCGGTTCATCCTGTGTCCGAACTGTTTTACCTGACGAGTGTTTGTCTGCAGGAGCTGAGTGCGTCGAGGCAACAGCAGCAGCAGCAGAGAGAAGAAGAGCTGAAGGAGCTGGACAGACAGATGGAGCTCAAACAGGTACAACACACATGATATTTTTTTTTTAATTCTTCTTAGTTTGTATTTTTTCTTAAATTACTATTTAAAAAAAAAAAGGTTTCACCATTTTTATTTCTTTTGTGCTCAAGTCTTTTAGTCATTAAACATCACAGATTATAATAATTATATGATATAACTATATTTTACACAAACCTGATTGAGGAAAAAACTGAGGGAAGTTCGACCAGTTATTCATGTGTCCAGTACTCTACAGCACAGACAACAGGGTTTTAACAGTTTTTACAGTGTGACTCAGCAACATATTGATTTTAGCAATATCATTTGCTTAAAAAAAGTTTTACTCCATTGTCTTTTGTCAGGCTGCATGTGTTGGGTTTGAGGATGTTACAGCTGCAGTGCATCAGCTGGAGGACAGGAGGCGCCGTCTGACCGAACAACAGCTGCAGCTCAACCAGCTCAGTCAGTCAACGCTGTCGTGTCTCTGTCACTTTAAACGTGTAGATATTTAAATATCTTCAGTCGTAAACATACGTTGTTCAGAAAACGTGGAAATAAATGAAAAACATTTGTTCTGACTGATCAGGTGAGGAGCTGCTCCACAAGGAGGAGGAGCTAAAGCAACAGAGGGAGGGGCAACACGTTAAAGAGGAGGAGCTAAAGCGTCACAAGGAGGGGCTACGTATGAAGGAGGAGGGGCTAATTCAGCTTGAGGAGGAGCTACAACAGAAACGTGAGAAACTGCGTCTGAAACTGGACGAACTACACGAGAAAGAAGAGGTAACATGAGGGCGTTTAGTAAATCAGCAACAAGAAATGAGTATTGTAACAACACTGTAAATGTATAACGACGATTAGTGTCATTGTTGACTGATCAGTGCAATCGAGGAAGCAAAGAATGTTTAAAATATTTCCATTAGGTAGGTTTAAAAACAACTGAAACGATTCAGTAGGACGGACTGTCTCTGTAGCTGCAAGTGAACGTATGTTCTTTAATGTGTGTAGGAAAGCAGGGAGGTGTCCGAGGAGGAGGAGGACGAGTCTTTCTATCTGTCTACAGCTGGTCTGAGAACAGCCTGCAGTCCTGAGGTGAGTCCTGACAGAAACAAACAAACACCTGTCTTCATCTGTACCTGTGGTTCAGGTTCATACAGTAGAGATCAGATAGTCCCTAACCCACAAAGTGAGTGTGTTAGTTAATCAGGTGGTGACACAGTGATTTGAATCTGTTTTACAGTAGAGACGTTAACACGAGAAAACAAACACACTAATACAAAGTGTCTGTAATAAGTCCAGAGTAATCAGGTTACAGTTGGTGAAAAACACAGCACTGCTCCTTTATATGGAGGATTAAAGATCATGGACGGTCAGGAACTGATTCATCAGTGTGTTTTCAGGAGGAGAGGTGGAAGGTGGAGCTGCAGAGAGAAGAACTGAAACAACAAGAGGACCGACTGAAGGTAGACGATGTTTTATTCACTGCACAACGTGTAAATTCTCAGATACACTTTTACAGCTGATTCTCCACAAACTAACTTTTTTAACTAACATTCACTTTACTGTGACCTGATGAAATCCAGTTGATCCTGATTTAATTTAAAAACACAATTTGGAAGCAGTTTAGTAAAAGTGGTTCTGTTGAAACAGTGACAGACACAAAACACTGAACTGGTCCTTTACAGCATCTACTGTACAGTAAACTGACCTGGGTTCTGTTTTGTGGTTGAGGCTCGTCTGCGCTGCAGTTTGTGGAACCAGCAGGAGAATCTGGAAGTGAGACGACTGGAGACCGAGGAGAGTTTGCTGGGACTGAAACTCAGACTGGACCAGCTGGACTCGCTGCTCACACACTGACGATAAGTGACGTCACCGTGAGTCTTTCACACTGAAGTCACGTCACAGTCGGTGTGAACACAGAAACTATTCTTACTGTGCAGCGTTTATTACTCTGAACAGAAGAACTGGTTTCTAACAGACTAACGAAGCCGTGAACACGTTTATTACATTATTTTATCGACTTTCCCTGCTGTTCAGCGTTTAATCTAGTGTCATTTCCCCAGACACCGTTCCATGCTCCAGCACATCTGCTGACGTCGGTTTTACGGCGATGAAACAGCTGGTTCACATCATCGACTCCACAGCAGGAAATAAACAGTCAGCAGCGTTTTCCAGCAAACTCTGTGTCGACACGTGAGCATGAAGCCACGTTCATTAACAGTTTGGGAAAATTAAACTAGATTAAAGTGAACAGCAGGAGAAGGAGGCCTGATTGATCTAAACCTGTTAGAAACCAGTTTTTACCATTTCTAGTTAAATGTCATTGATAAATCTGATGAAATGTCACAAACCAGTTTCCCTGAAGATCTGAGCTGAGATTTACTTTTGAATGAAACACTTTGGTAAAAACGTTTCACTGTTCATTCACCGTCTGTCAGTGTCACTGTCGTTGTTTTCTATATTTTTCTCCTGCAGAGACTCAAACCAGCATCGAACCCATGACGGAGCAAAGTCCAAAGGTCAAAGTCCAAACGTGATGATGAAAACGTCGTCAAACAGCGACAAGCTCAGTTCAACTCGTCCACTCACGTGTCCTCCTGATGTCGTCAGGAGACAGCAGTTCTGTTACAGTCCAACATCCAGGTGTGCTGCTGGGTCACCTCTCTGTCGCCACAGTTACAGTCGCTAGGCAACGGAGCACCTCAGAGCTACAACAGCTGCTGTCGACCTGCTGAAGGAGAGACTGAGACACAGAGACAGCATCACTGACCGTTCCTCCTCAGGCAGCAGATTCCTCTACAGCATCACAAAGATCAGAGACAGCGTCTCACTGACAAAGTTACCGACTGCACAGTCGACCCTCCAGGTGATCACATCACTGTTTGTATCTCTGCTGCATCAGATTCTAAACTCTGACACCTACAGTGTGGTCACGTCAAGAACTTCCTACCTGAGCTCCAGCTCTACAGTCCCTCTCTCCCTGACATCTGTGGATCAACAGCATTTTAACCCAAGATGTGATTTACTGTTTTATTAGTCTGCACCTGATACAGACATCAACCTTTGTTAATTAAAAACTTTTAAATAAAGACTTCATATTTAATGTGTTGTTGATGTAATTTAACTTTTATTTTATCAGAAAATAAACCAGATCTAAAGTCACTACACTATAATATAATATCATATAATATAATATAATATTATAACTGAAATCCTGGCTGAAGTACTGTACTACTGTTAAGAACCCCTAACAGTACTCAGTATTACTAAACACACAAATCTAAGTACTCATACTTGAGTGGTATCCACGCTCAGACTCACTCGACTTCAACAGTGACGTCCAACACAAACAGATCTATCGTTTACACACCTGGATTTTTCCATGTGAGGCTGCGTCCAGCAGTTTGATGCAGAGCACGGTCTCATCCATCAGCTTCTGTCTGACTGAACCCTCGAGCTCAGAGTCCGAAGAAACGTCAACCAGCAACTTCAACAAACAAGGCAGCAGCACGTTGACTCGACACTCCATCCTGCAGACACAGAGGTCAGAGCAGCAGCTTCAGCCTCTCGATACTGAATCTGTAAAATCCTGATTAACACCTGGTTTAAACTAGATTCATCTGAGGGGTTCAGACCGTGGCCAGGCGGCTCTGCTGGTTTTCTGCAGCACCTCCAGGATCTTCAGACGGCAATTTTCTCCAGGTGGATCTCTGATCTCTAGGTATCCCAGCACCACCCGCTCCACCCGCCGCAGGTGTCGGCATACTGCCACACCCATCCTGCATCACATACACAAAACAAACGCACCCTGAAACAACATGAGCAGCAGCTGTTCATCACACACACAGAGTTAAAAACGTTTTTAAACCAGATCTGATCCACGTTTCAGGTTCTGCCTCCACCTGAACAGTGAAAGCCGACCCAGTTCCTGTGAGGCTCCGTGTCGCCCTTTAATTAAACCTTGTGTGTACTGACTCCTGTCGTCTAACCAGCACCAGGTGTAAATATCAAACCCACCTGTCTACGTAAAGAGGCAGGGCAGAGGCGTAGACGCGTCGCAGCGCCACCTTGTGCTCCGCCTCCATGTGTGTCAGGACCAGACGCAGCACGTCGTCATGGCGACAGGGCTTCCGGCAGCTACAGGAGGATGTGAGCGAGGAGGGGGGCTTCTCCAAAACCAACAACAGGTCCAAGAGACAGGACAGAACCAGCTGTAGAGTCAGAGTCAGAGTTTTATCAGCCTCAGTTTTAAATTCTCACGTATGAAGAAACGTTTTACAGATTTTAAACCGAGCACAAAAAGACCAGCAACAGGTTTTTGTTGCTCATTATTCACATCTGAATTCACTGGTTTTCTGTTTGTTAACTTCTAAGAGTCTGGTCCTCTTCTAAAGTTCACACAGATCCAGATGATGAATCTGAAAACTGTTGAGTCTTAAACTGGTTCTGTTTCACTGTTATTAACTGTTGTTACCTGTATGACATCAGCCTCTGTGGTGTACAGGTGTTTGAATAAGGCCTGGTAGAGAACCTCTGCTCTGTTGAACTGACGGAGATCTGCAGCTGGCTGCACGCACGCACACACACACACAGATTAATATGGTCGTTATTATCATCATCAAAACATCCACACACACAGTTAAAGAACATTTGAATGAAGAATTTCTGGATTTTAAACATTCTGCAGCTGCAGCATCTGAGTTCATTAACATCTCAGAGTTAAACAACATTCACAGCACATATCGTTTACTGTAAATCAATCACTGGGATGATGTCATGTTGTGGGTCTTTAACATGCATCGCTGGCACATACAGTAGGTGGTGACGTCTCAGAACTCCAGTGTCACAGTCCAACAAGGTTTAATATTTTCTATTTACTTATTGTAGATGACGTCTCATTAACACTGAGTCTTTTCATGTGTGATTCTTTCTTCTACATTATGATTGTGATTCATGTTTTTACCGTGTTCAGCACAATGTGATGCAGACAGCGAACTCCCAGCATGCAGTTCTCTGGTCTGTAGTGGTCACTGAGGAGGAGGGAGGGGGGAAAGAAGCGCGACAGGTGAGGGGAGAGATATGGCCGAGTCACCTGCACAAAACATTAACACACACAAGTTAACACGTTGAAATCAGGTTATTGCTGTTTAATCTGGTTATTGGAAAACAGAGTGAATGTTGATCATGTGACTGTAGGTACAGGTTATAGCTAGGAAAGGCCCAACGGGTAAGAAATCTGTAAACACTTCTTTTTGGAAAGTCAATAAAACAACTAAGAGGCAAAATACAAATACAAAGAAACAGATGACGACTACAAAGATACAAAAAAACTACGAGACTTTGAAAGTCTCTCGTCAAACTGACCTGCAGCAGAGTCCATGCAAAAATCAGCTTCACCGATTCACAACGTTGCCACGATTCCCTACAACACACACACACATCAGGTCACATGACATCAGTGAATCAGGCTACAACTCCATATTTTCTCTCTGTCAGTATTTTCTTATACTTTTTGACTCTAACTAAAAGGTACTCATAAGTAAAAGTACTCATTAAAATGACACATAATGTGTGTTGTTGTAATGTTGCAGCTGATAAAAGTGGAGCTGATTTTAAAGTATTTATTTACTGCTGAGTAGTTTCATTAACCTCTAATAATAAATCTGAATTTATGTGTTAATCATATTTTGATTTATTAATCTAAACGTAACTACAGCTGTCATCAACGCAGTTCAGTAAAAACTTCTAAGTTGTAATTAAACTACTTCAAACAGACTTGGTGAGTTGAGGCTGCAGGACGTCCAGGACTCCCTCAAGAATTCCTCTCGTCTTCCCTCCTTCCTCCTCCTCCTCCTCCTGCTGCTGCTGCTCTTCATCATGACCCCCGTCCCCTGTCAGTAGGTGGGTGGTGTCCCTCCAGCCTCCTGCCCTCAGCAGCGCCTTCTGCAGGTTCTGTGCTGCTGCTCTGGACGAGGAGCTGGTCCACAGCTGGTCCTGAAAACGTCATTTCACTTCGTTAACTCAGTTGATTGATACTTTTGTTCTTAAAGTACATTTTAGAGCATGTACTTATACTGCTACTTGAGTAAATAGTATGAATTAGTATTTCTATCTGTAGCAGAGTAGTTCTTTAGGCAGGTACTTGAGTACAGACACTTGATACTGAGACTCACCTGGAAATGCGTCACAGCGAACACACACACAGGTGGAGCCACAGTCAGCACCAGACCCTGTCGTGCCCCGCTCCCTCTCTCCCAGTTCCCCAGAGCTCCCAGCAGCGCTCTGAGGGTCGAGCATACTGGGACAGCTCGGCTCGGGACGCTCTGATAGGCTGCAGCCGGCAGAGAGCTGCAGTCGTCGCCACAGAGCGGCAGAGCTGCGCAGCCAATCAGAGCATTGACCAGAGAGCCGTACGCCACCTGAAGCTCGGTCGAGGTCGGAGAGAACAGCCAATCAGGGTCTGCAGTCTGGAAGAGTCGCTCCAAACGACCAATCAGGGAGCTCTTTTCAGAGGCTGAGGATGCATCAATGAGCTTCTCCTGCAGCTGAGAGAGGAGCTCTGTGATTGGAGGAATAGAGGAAGAGGGGAGGGGCTTCTCTGAGGAAGATGAGGAGAGATGAAGATCCTGAAGTAAAGAGGAGAGCTCCATCCTGATGAAGAGGAGAGACGAGGAGAAATAAAATGTTTTTATTAAAGAGTTCAGATTTATTTTAAACAGACAAAAAAGGTTTAATAAATAAAAGTGTTGTTAAAATATAAAAATTAAATAAACACAAAGACACATAAGAATAAAAACAGCACAAAATCATAAGAATTAAACTATCGATAATATCTGATAACCAGCTTAAACTATTTGACTGGTTCTGTTTCTTATATTTACTTTTAATAAATGACAACCTAAAAGCCTTTAATGTGACATAAGTAATAATATTTTAAAACACAGACAGAATATTCTGAGAATATGAGTTAAAATATTCTGAATTAGTCTTAATTTAGTGAAGAGAGGAAACATGAGGAGAGAGACGACTGACTGATAAAAAAAAGGTTTAAAGGGACAAATCTGAGTCAGAATGGAAACAAGACGCTTCAATAATGTATTATTATTATTATTTAATCTTAAATAATAAACACACGGAACAGTAGTTTAAATAATCTGTTTGTCTTCTGTACAAGTGGACACAGATAAGTCAAATCTAAACAGAGAATATATAACTTCAATAATCGATTATTATACTTGGATCATTTCGAACAACTTATATAATAACATTTTTTATTAAAAATATAAAACTATCCTTGTGAAGTTTCAGTTGTTTCACAGTAACGTGAAGAATAAATTAACTAAATATTTTTTACATTTTAATTCTGTTCTGCAGCAACGATGTTAAACAGTTTGTCCTTTAAACGTGTTTATACGGACACAGTTCAGATTTTGAACGAACTTAACCAGAGTTTGAAGAAGAAAAAATAAAACGACGATGTTTAAAATGTTCGTTAATAAAATGACTGTTTAACGTTAAATGTTTGTTGTTGCTCGTCTCTGCGTCACTTTGTTCAGAAAATCTTTCAGAAACACGAAGTAAAAACTGACCTGAAATCAGCGGCTGTGTTCACTTCTCTCTGTTTGTGTCGATGAAGAAAAAAAACGAACACATTTATTTAATTTTAGCTAAAACTTTGTTCAGACACCTGCGGACATGTTAGCGGGAGGGACCGAGTGTTCGCAGACGGCGTCCGACGGGGAACAACCTCTGCAAGAAAGGTTCCTACTCTCTGAAAGTTTCCAAATGAAGCTCAAACATTAAAATGTGCATATGTCATGTGTACAAACAAACTTGGACAATAAAACTGATTATTTTCACATATCATATCTCGATCTCGGTAGTTTATCCTAAAAATGTAATGCTCGTATTTAATCCAAATAAAGTAATAAACAATTATAATCATGTGAATGTAAAACATCTGAACAAGTATTTATTTAAACACTGGATCTTTCTCAGTTACAATATGTTGGACTCAACACTTCAATTAAAGTTTATGTGAAAATCTGTTTTTCAAATTAGTTTTTGCTTCATTACAAACAGGAAAACCTGTTCAGATGTTGTATTAAAGGCTCCGGCTCAGACTTCATCAACAACATGTTGCATGTTCAGACACGTTGGACAGATGTGTGATATCAAAGAGTGTAAATGTGACCGACAAACATCAGAGACACACTTTAGTGGTGTTTGTGGTGACATTAGTGGCGGATTAAAAGCCAACATACACATTTAAATCTGATCTTCTCCTCTGTTGTTTTCCATAAATCAGCCTCAGAGATTCAGAGTTAAAGACCCAACAGTTTCCTACCTGTTTACACAGACACGGCCACATCAGAGCGGAAACACAAAGGGTTAAACCCCTTTGATGACTACACACACACTGCGATTACTGTGGTATCCACTCTGAGTGTGTATATTCATATTTCAAAGCAGGAGGAAATATTTTGAAGCCGTTTGTGTGTGTGGGCTGAAGCTGCTGTGATCTGCTGTCAGAGGATGTAATTAACACTCAGTTAAACTAAATATTAACCACACACACAGCTCAGAGTGATTCTTATTTTCACCTCTGTTGTATTTTGGCCCTGATGTTTCAGCTGTGTGTGTTAATTCCAAGCTAACTCTATATTTCAGAATTTAGAAACTCTGTGAAACTGCTGTTTAAGAAATTATAATAATCAGGACAAAGAAGAATTCACCAGGACAAAAACCTAGATCACGTACAGCAGGTGATGAATTTAGGTTCAGCTGCATGTTGTTTTATAATTTATACTGTATGTGTTTTTTCCATTGTTATTATCACTGCGTGTAAGTTCAGTCTAATTATCTGTGTGTGCAAACATACTTTGACAATAAAACTGCAAATCATACATATTATTGCTTTATCATAATCGTATCATTTATTGAAATAATTCCACAAAGTAAGAATTTAAACAATAAGTATAAAAGAGTCGATATTATTCCCCTTCCCCCCAAAATGAGTCTGTACATTTTCATGCTGGAAAATCGAGTAGTTCATAGTGAGCGACTCTGAAAATGTGTGTGAACAGAAAAACGAGTTCATCTGGGAGTTTGGTTCAGCATCGTCCCACAGTCCAGATCAGCCTGGTTTTGTTTTTCAGTTTAATGATCAGCTGGCTCTTGTGTGCTCAGATCTAATTCTGACTCAGCTGTAAGTTTAGCTCAGAAATTAGATTAATTTAGCTTTCAGATACGTTTTACTTAGAGTTCAATGGAGTTAGGGAGGTTAGGTTAGTTAGGTTTGGGGTAATTTGGGATTTTTGTTAGCTAACAGAAGATTAGCTGGAAATTGAGCAACGGGTCTATGTTAGCTGAAGCGAAGGGTTTAATCTAACTTGGGCTTTTTAAAGCTCTTGGTTTAGATTAACTTGGTGTTAGTTTAGTTGAACATACAGAGGGGATTTGTGATGGATTTGGTTTTTGGTTAGTGCAGAGTTTAAAATAGCTGAGGTTTGACATTTGTACAGGAATTCAGTTAGGATCTGAAAACCAGGTTTCACTTTAGTTAGTTTAAGGTTTAATTTAGTTCAGGGTTTATGTTGGCTCGGGTCTCCCTTGTTTGTGTGGAAATATGAATAAACACTGAGCTGAGTTCATCCTGTGTGGTATCACAGTTAATAATAATAATATCAGTGTTTGTGATTCTTTATGAGGGAACCATCCACTTCCTGTTTTCTTTTCCGTCCGTCCTGGTGTCATTTTCTCTGACGAACAAACGAGCCGTTGCAGGAAATTAAAGAGCAGATAAGAAGCTCGTGAACACGCTCACATTTCCACCCGGATCAGTCTGAGACTTCTCGGTGTGAGCACAGGTGCAAACATGCACACACAGGTAAACAGGTGTAGTCCAGGATACAGCAGGTTTTAATGGAGACGCAGATCAGAGGTCAGATACAGCTGAGACAAATGATGAATAAAGTGAAACATTTTCCTTAAACTCACATGAAAATGTGTTTAATTAATGCCACAGTCCCTTTATAATAATTAAGGGATTCATACACGTTTCAGGAGAACAGTTAGTTTTTTATACTTTAATTTAAACAACCTCCTGATCTTTACTGATACTGAAATACTGACAGGTTCAGGTAGATAAAAACCTTCAAGTCTCTGACTTTTATTATGTTAGTGATGTAAAAGTTAAATGAATAGTTTTAGAGACTTTGCCATTAAAGCATGTACACATATAAAATACATGTAATCACTACTGGAGGTCAACGAGTACCGAGCTGCAGCAGTGTTACTTTGATGGTTATGTTTTCAAAAAGTTTTTAAAAAGTCATTCGGTTGTTTTGGTACATGGGTTGGATGTCTTCTTTTCACATGACACCTACCTACAGGAAGGTAAAGTAAATAAAGTAAATTTTATTACTTGAGGAAACCATAAGAAATTATTCTGCATGCTCAGTTTAAAAAAAGTAATCACATTACTTTACTAATTACTCATTTATTTGGCATTTATCAATTAAAAATATTACGAAGTTAAATTATTATAACATAAATCATCATTAATACATGAATTAATTAACTGTAGTTTTCAGACAGATTATTACTAATAAATCTGCACTGTTAGCGTTTTAGCATCATTAGCTGGAAGGCTACATGCACACGATGGGGGCGGGGCTTAATGGAGAGAGCTCATTGGTTGTTTTCTAATTGAATATTCTGATCAGTAGCTTTGTAAATGCTGTAAACCTGCACAAACCTAAAACAAATCCCTTAATTGTCACAGAATTTAATTTATTACAGAGCCACACACCAGGATGTGTCTGAAACCACTTCCTATTTACTTTACAGGGAACTGGTTACTGTCCAGTTTATTCTCAGGTCTGTATGTTAACTAACCTACACTGGTCCCAACAAACCCAGTTCATAGAAAATCACCATAGTTCAGTTCCATTTAACAGTATAACAGAAGCTCAGTTTACTGCTCACCGCTGAGTGAAGTGTTTCAGATTTTGTAAACTGCATTTTACAGTAACAGTTAATCAGAGTTGTGACGTCGGAGGGATTTCTGGTCGTCTGTTTTCTCAATGATGAGACATTTCTGTCAACAGTATGTTCTCTTGTATAGAAAGCATGTTAGTTTTGTCAGACAGCTCTAAATTCTAGGTTTTAAAGTCCGATTTCTCAGCAGTGCAGAAATAAAACTGCATTTATCTGGAGTGGTTCTATGTCTCTTTGTCGCTCTGTTGTTTTGCCTCTTTTTGTTCTCACTGTGCATCTTTGTAGTAACTTTGTGTGTCTTTCACGCCTCTGTTTTTGTTTTTGTCTTTTGCATCTGTTTAGTTCAGTTCGATCATTGTTCGGCCTATTTTTGTTAATGTCTCCTTGTCTCTTTGTATCTTTGTGGTTGTGTGGTGTCTTTTTGTAGCTTTCATCACATTTTGCAGGAGATGCCAAAGGACCTCGATCTTCAGATCCATCTGTGCGTTACATAACTTTGTCTCTGTGACATTTCTGCAGGAAACCAGGAGGACCTGAAACGTTCCTCCAACATCACAACTCTGTTTAAATGTAGAAACGTGAAGACGTGTTCGTGTGGGGTTGTGAAGTCTGATGATGAAGGTAAAACGAGTGTCACTCCTCCGTCTCCTCCTCTTCGCTGTAGTCGCTCAGAGGAAACTCGCGGCTCTCCTTCTGTGTGTTGTAGCTTTTCCTGTGCATCACACACTCCTGGTCGATGATCGCCTGCAACACACACAGCGGCTCAGTAAACCTGCCTGTGCCTCTCTGTAATCTGTGTATAAATAATTATAATAATAATAAAGTTTATTAAGTAGAAATGTTTCCTCTGCAGCTTTGAAGGCAGCAGCTTCTGATCTGTGATCAGTCTAATCACTGTGTAATGACTTCACACAAACACTTTGGCTTCAACATCACAGACACACACTCTTCCTGCTGATGTGTTGAGACCTGTCGCTGCTCTCTGTGTGTGTGCTTATTTTAATTACCAGTGTAATTCTCCTTATAAAACGCAGATCATCACAGGTATTTAGTTGCTGACACAGAGTTTTGGGGAATTCATTCATGGTGCAGTCGTACTGAAGCCTGCAGCTCGACTGGCAGGAAGAGACGGACGGTTTTCAACTTTCCCACAACAACAACAACAACAACAACAACAACAACAACAACAACAACAACAACAATGCTGAAAGTGTCGGTGGAGAAACTGGTTGTTGTAGAACAGTGGTTCAAATCCACGGGTCCCACCACAAATGCAAGCTTTATTTGGAACCGGGTGTTTCTACAGGTTCCAACAAGTTCAGACTTTTTGCGGCTACTTTAGATCAGTCTGACTGCAGCTCGAGACCTGTTTCACATCAGTACCGACAAAAAGGTATGAGTGACATGATAAAGCTACAGTGTGTGGAAGCCACCTCAGCTTTGAACACTGGTGTGGATCCAGTCACTGTACAGAGGAGTGGGTCACACTGGGGTCAGATATATGATGTATATTTTGAGGTTGGCCTGTCTAGTATGACTCCACCCCCCACTGTGACCTTAGTAATAAACATACAGTAACATTATCGCCTTTCTGACAACAAATAGAAAATGTGTCACTATTCTCCAGTTTACACACGGATCCCTGCACAAGAATAATAATTATGATATTTAAACATTTTACATGCTCAGTAAAAATGATTCACTCGTATAAAGCGAATCTTTTTCCAGTGGTAGTTTAGAGCAGAAAGGCTTTTAGGTCATGTGTTGTTCTGGGTGTTGGTTCACACACAGGAGACGTTCTTGTTCCGCTGGTAACAGAACTTTTCCATCATCTGCCGACTGGAGAGAAAATGACCACGTACCATTTTCTCCTCTCGGACAGCCGGGTTACGTAACAGGAAGCAGAGCGGAGCATAAAGGATGTTGATCACACCGATAAACACCATGAGAGAGGGAAAACCCACCGCCTGGACCAGAGCGCCCCCTGTGGACGGTCCTGGAACAATAGGGAGAGAATTTCATATTCCTCCAAAATTAGTTATTTATGACCAGATCCAAGAACCAGATGGATTTTACTGATTTTCAGTATCTGGTCTTGTACTATATTGTTGTTCATCATCTCTTTCTACAGCAGCCTCAGCTTCTGGATACATAAATCAACACTCAGATTTAATTACAGTTGAATTAGAGTCTGTTAGAAACCAATTACGTTTCTACAGAGATTGAACGGAGGCTTAAAACATTGTGGTTCTAATTTTAGTAAATGATAATTACTGATTTTTTCTCATGCAGTTTTCTCAACTATTATATTATATATACTAATAGAAATATTTTACTATGGTGTAAAAATAGCCAAAGGTATCAGGAAAATACACAGAGTATAAATAGTTGTTCTCTTTACAGGGAATGTGAGGTTACGTCACATCATGCTGAATGTTGAAATAACCTGTTATTGTGAGATCACGTTCTGTTAAAGTGTGTCATCAACTTCACGTTTATGTGAGTGTTAAATTATTATCTACATTATAATCATTACTGACTGATGTTGTTTGTGGCCGACGCGAAGTTCATTTTAATAACTATAATTTATATTCTGTAAGTAATTTATTCTTAATGTACAAAGTGCAGCTTCTAATAAATACAATAAAAAATACTGAACTTCTCTGGTACTGCAGTAGAGAAGAAGTACAAGGTCACATAAATGTGTAATACTACAGTGAGGTACAGGTACCTGAAAATTAAAAACCACAGATGTAATGTGTATCTTACCAATAGCGAAGCCCATACAAAGGGCCACATCAGCGATAGCGTAGACGCTGCCATAGACTGAGGCATGACGGATGTCGACCAGGTAACCCATGATGGCCATCATGGACGAGTCCACCATACCTGACACAAAGGTACAGAGCAGTTTATATGATAGAATATCAAAGTTTGTTTGTGTGTGTTTGGTAACGGGTGTGATGATAGTCACCGATAGCGAAGCCCAGACCGCCGTTTGGCCCGATCAGACCGTAGATACTGGTGGCAAATGGAACCTGACACACACAGAAACCATGTGATGTGATATTAGTGACAGCCAGGTACTGTACTGTACTGTACTGGATTAATTACTGTATGTATGTAGGGGTATGTTACGGTGCCTTCTTCACTAAGTTCATTAAGTTTCTCATTCTTTTCTCTAATCAACTAATAAAACACTACATTTTTATTAATTGAATAATATTATCAGTCAGAGATTAATCTTTATATCAGTCTGTAGTATTTTGTTTATTTTTTAATTTTTTAATAACAATAATTAATTTTGAGCACAGAGTGTTCAATTGTTGTTTTTGATAGTTTGAAATCAATGACAGTGTTTTACACGAATCAGTATTAGGCCCACTGCTTTTTATGTACACAAATAAGGTTTTATCTCCCACAGTATACGGCACAGTTTCTTCTTTTACTGAATAAAGTTTCAATACATTTGTCTTACAATACTTCTACACATTTACTTACATATATTTTTTTACGTTTATTAACAGGACTTTGTTTTACAAGACTTTTAATTGTAATGGAGAAATTTCACAGTGCTGCATTAGTACCATTACTTTCATAAATGATCTGAATACTTAAGTTAAATTATTAGTTTTTAACATGACGTTTGGTTGCTGACAGTGAAATACAGATTGTCGAATGATGGATGGATGTTGTACTTACACACAGCAGACTGATGCCAACAATGAACATCCCCAACATGGAGCAGAGCCACCTGGAGACAGAAACACCCATCAGACACCTGTCTGTCTTCTTACATTAACATTTAGTCATTTGGCAGATACTTTTATCCAAAGCAACTTATGAGTGAGGTACAAGGCAAAATATCTAAGTCAGGGAGACTTAAATATTCCCTCTGTCTGTCTTACACCTGCAGGTTTACCAGAAAACCGTCAGGATCAGGTCTGAACAGGACTCAAGAGTTTCCAGAAAAGTTAATCTGTTAATCTGCAGATTAAACTTCTTCCTCTGTAGCGCTCAACAACATCTGTGACTGTGTCAGTGTTTGCAGAGTTAGAATAGACTGAAACATGACGGTCCACACGCACACACTGACCGTCCCATCTTGTTGGCCAGGACACCAAACAGATTTGTTCCTATCAGGTAGGAGATACTGGCAGGGAGGAAGGCCATACCTGCAACACAACACACACCTGTTAGAGAAGGAGGGAGGGAGGAAGGAGATGTAGTCTGAGGAGACAGGTAATTGTATAATCATGGGAACACAGAAACACAGATGACAGTAAAATATTCAGAGCTGAGGTAACGTGTTACAGAATAACGTCACAGGTTCATAGTGGAGTCGTACTATAACATGGTACTTAAGTACTACGCTACAAGCAGTACTCCAGCACTAACACATGGAGCTGGAAACACCACCCCCCACCCCCTGTTGTTTGTTTTCATCGTCTGAACGTGACTTCACAAACAGTGGATCGTACCAAGTTGCCATTTAGGCGAGCACATGGTCTGCATCATCCAGATGGGCAGCGTCGGCTCCAGGATGGCAACGCCCATGTTGGCGAAACACAGGGAACCTGCAGAAACAAAGGTGAAGAAGAGGTTTCTGTGACACCCCCAAACTCACAGAACCCCCTTCTCTAGAAAACGTGTCAGTGGCCTGTCACAGTCGGCTGTGGTTGTAGCCCTTTTATGTGTTCATGTCATATTTATAATAATTATATAAATAGTGTAAACAACTTCTGCGAAAGCTCTGACAGATCTGACTCGGAGCTAATGACACAGTGGCTCCTGAAACCTAAACAACCATGAATGTCGGTTTAATATTTAATACACAGTACTTTTAGCCCTCACACAACCAACTCTGTAATCACAGATCATGGGAACTTTCCATTTCTACCTTCCTTCACATGTGAGCTGGTTCCTGCTCCAGCTCCACCCAGACTACATCCTCAAAACAGAGCAGCTGTTTGTTTTTCTCTGTGTCTTTGGGGAAATGGTCTTCGTACAGGTGGGTCGTCTCCTTACCTGCACTGATGAGGATGTAAGGATCTTTTAACAGGGTCAGTAACGGAGTCCCCTCCACACTCTGAAACACACAAACCATAAACTGAAGTAATTTAAAACCAGATCATACTGAAATCAAATGAACCACAAAGTCCAGATCACTTTAGCACTAATCTACAGGACGGCTGTGGATCAGCAGCTGGTGCAGGTCGTCCACTAACCAGAGTTCAAGTTGGTGGTTCAATCTCAGGCGTGTGCCAAATGACCAAATGTGAATTTTAAAGACGACAAGACTGAATTTAAGATATCACCAATTTAATTTGACTAATAATATCTTAAAAACATAGTTAAGATACTTTTTAAATGTGCCCACTTCAAGATAATATCAACTGGAATGAAAGTAAATAAAACTTCCATTAATGTTATGTTTCATAAGAACATTAACTAGTCACAATCTAATTATAAATATCTGCTATTTGCATTTGGACAAACAAACTGAAATAGTTTCCTCGTTCAAGTTAATGAGTAAATCTTACTTGTTAAAATTTATTTACAGAGATTTTTAATTTGAACTGTCAAAACTGAATTGTATTGTCAGTCAAATAAATTAGAGATGCTGTCTGTGGTATTGTGGACTGGTTTTATTGTATCTGTAGAAAAACTAATTATTAGAAAAAAGGTTTAAATGTCTTTATTAGAACTCTGAAGAGTAAAAAATTTAAACTTAAATCTAAAACTTTTTTACATCACTTTGATTTACTGTGGTTGTTTTAAAGTGTTTTATGAATTAAGTTATATTAGATCTGAAATGTAATTACAGGTGAGGTAAAGTAAGACTATTAAAGAGTATTAAATGTTAAAATAACTTCATATGGACAAAGATCGGCTGCACAGTGCTGCTCGTTATCATATGAGTAGCAGCAGTTTTTGAGTTTTACAGTGAACTCACCCCAGGAGAGATCTTTGAAGGCTGCAGGATGCACAGCTGTAATGCTGCAAGAAAAAAATTCACTTCTGTCAGAACAAATCCAAACTGGATCAACTGAGCATCTTTAATGTTTCCTGATGAGGTCATAGAATCACATTCAGCATTAACATAATTTATAGTTAAGGAAAATACAGTTGATGTGGTACTGATATTACTCTAAAATAAATACGAAACATTTACACTGTAATGATCAATCAAATGATGGACTGTCGGGTTTGTTGGTACGATTCAGAATCACCAAATACTGTTTACTGCACATACTCATTTCACTCTGAGGGAAACTAGCTGTGAGAGGCAGGCTACGTCCTGGACAGATCAGATCTAATTCAGGTCATTCACATCTGTACAACAGGAAGAAACCCACACAGGCCCGGGGGGAACCGAACTGAATCCATGCACATGAAGCCAGTATAATAAAGTTACGTGTGTTTAACCCTGTGAAGAACTTGGTCTGCACCACTTTTAAATTAGAGAAAATTCAAAGGACAAGAAAATCTGAAATGTGGCGTTTAAGGACAGTACGACTGGTTTTTGCATGAGATCCATCAAAGAACTCTTCAGTCCACAGCTTCAGCTGGTCTGTGTGGTTGTTTGTGTGTTTACCTCCATCAAACACAGCCAAGAAGGCCAAGATCAGGAAGGGGGCGCTCTTCCCCACAAATTCGTACATCACACTGCCGAACGGAGCTCCGACTGAAACACAACACACACACAATATGTATAATTACAAATGTGAACAGAAACAAAATTTAATGTTCAGTATGTTTTTTTGTAAAGTGTAGTTTAACATTTTAATGTAAACAATACAAGAACAAAAATAGAACACAATAATTAATAGAAAAAATGTCAAACCACAGAGTTTAGATTTAAATTCAGAGTAAAGTTAATGTTGGGTTTAGTTTTAGGTTAAAGTTAGTTTCAGGGTTAGACAATAACAAACAGAACACAAGAACCAGCTTGTTTGTTATTATAATTAAAGAGAGGAAAAAATGTTGGGGGGAAATAAACAAGAAACATCTGTTTAAAATGATTTTTATATCAAAACTTGGTCAATTTATTCAAGTTATTTTTGTGTGTCTACTGTAGATAACAAAATAAATTTATGGGCTTTTTAAAGCTCTATAAGATAAGATAAAGTAGAATTAGGTGTTAGCAGTCACTTCCTGTGACTTTAACCTGATGATATCAGGTGTTTTCAGGTAGAAGCCCTTCAGATCTGTTAAACTGGTCTGGCTCCATCACTGCCTAGGTGAACAGGTGGGTAATTTCCAGGTAATTTGACTGTTTTTGGTTGTTTTCTATTTGGGGCCCAGAACCTGTTCCGTAATAAATAAAAATAGATAATAAATCAATATCCAGTGTGTTATTGTTTTTTCTACTGTTGTTGTTGTAGGTACTGAGGGGAGGTGTGTGTGTGTCTTACTCAGGACTCCCATAGCCAGTCCTCCCAGTGCGATGCCCATGGCGATACCTCTCTCCTCGTCATCTGTGTACACACTAGCCAGCATACCCAGACCTACACACACACACAATAAACACACACGTATGTACAGTGAGGTCATGAGGTCATGTCCACACAGACTGATTTATAAAAAGCATTTTGTCTTCTTCTTGACCTGCCACTGAGGAGAAGGATGAGCCGATTCCCTGCAGAGAGCGAGCGAAGAACAGCAGAGCGTAGGTCCCTGAGAACGCAAACACTAAAACACACACACACACTCATGATTAGTCTCTGCACCAAACACACTGATGTGACCATGTGTGTCTTTATGTGAGACGACTTACTGATGGTCGACACAAACATGATGATGAACCCAGCAAACATGGGGATGTGATACCCGATCCTGCAGAGACAGAGAAAACCTCCATTTATACGTTGTCTGCTCTGAAGTTTGGTTTGTTGTCGTCTTGTGTCAATGGTTTTTAATTTTTGGTAATTTTGTTTAACAGTCTTTTTAATTAATTAAATATAGTACCTGAAAGACTGATTCATAATTAAAGAAATCGTCAACTGCAGGAAATACTGAAATAGTGAATTAGTTAATAGTTAACCTACCTGTTAGTGAGTGGACCAACAAAGGGGTTCACAAGCAGCTGAACAAGAGCTTTAGAGGCAAACAACAAACCAACACGAACATTTTCCTGTTCCAGAAAAACACTGTCCTGAAGACAGGAGTCCTGCAAGAAAGGTGAAAACATGGAGAAGAGATTACACAAAGTGAGAAGACAAAACAAAGACAGAGGAAGAAACAGAAAGACAAAACAAGGACACAGGGAGAAAAAAAACTAGACATAATTAGGAGATGAAAGGTTTGAAAAAAGCAAAGAGAAAGATGAGAGAAAGTAAGAAGAAAGAAAAACATGAAACAGAGCAGAGGAAAAAAGGAAATGAAGGAAACAAGGAGAGAAGAGGAGACAATACAACAACACATGATCAGTAATAAAAAGGATGACATCATCGCTGATGATGAAATTACCTCAGTGGTCTCGTTCATCTGCAGGTCTGTGGTCACACTGGTCTCGTCTGTGGGCTCGGTTCTGGGGATCAGTTCAGTCTGGACCTCCTGCAGACTGAAAGTCTCGTTGTTGAAAAGAGATATCAGGAGTGAAGGTGTAGGTGAAGACAACTGAGGCCTCTGCTGCACCTGTGTACCCCAGACAGGTGCACTGAAGCTGGGCAGAGGGTGCAGGGAGGGCTGGGCAGTCTGGGCAGTCTGGGGCTCTGGGCTGGGGTGATCCATGGCGTAGAGGAATGTTGGGATGATTGGCACTGTGGACGGAGGTGGAGACTGAGTCATTGATTCATCCATTAATTAGATTAATGGTTAATTAAAGTTATTTCACAAACAAAACCATTAGCTACAACCTCCTCTGTTTAAGTCTCTCTCAACTAGAAGATTCAACTTTTAGACTTTCTTCAGCTGCTGCCTGGTTAAAACTGATTGATTCATTCATTCAGATGCAAAACGCATCTATTTAAACCTGCAACAGTAACAACGTATGACGTCCGTGTGAGGATAAAAGATCAGAGAAGATTTGATCTGAGAAGAAACTGGAGGAGACAACTCTGAACCACAACATCAGGCTTTAAAGTTCACGGTCAGGAGGTGAAGTGCATCTGCAGCCTTTACTTCAGCTCAGAGTCTAACAGCGGACGACAGCTTTAACCTCAAGGTTTCCAGTTGCGTCACAGATCTGCAGTAGCTGAGGCTCATAGAGGAACATTAGAGCATAAATCTGTTACTGAATCACGTCTGAACAAAGCACATGGCTAAAAGTATTTGAACATATTACGACATTGTGTGCAGAGATTTGTTGTCATTCACACAACAGAGCATCAGTGAAGTCCAACACTGATGTGGATGTTCCACTTCTTTTGAAGTCAGAACTGTGCAGGAAAGTCAACATCTTCCACAGAAAACCGGGAATCTTTATGGAGTTTTGTGAATGAGGTTCAGTCATGTTGAAACAGGAGGAAGCAACGTGACACAGAGATGCTGTGTGAGGTGTAAAAACACGGTCGACAGATGCAGCTTCTCTCTGCATTCACGATCAAATATTTGTCTTGTGTGTTGTTCGCCTTAAAAATGATTCACATGTTTCCGAAGATGTTTAATAAAACATGAGGATAAATATATCAACAACAGTAAACACCCTCCCAAAACACAGGGAACAAAAGCAACCACAGCAAACAAAGGATTTAATCGTTTTTCAATATCCAGTCTCAGCAGCTGGATCAGTTGTTTCCATGAAATCTGGTGGGTTTGCCCAAACCATCATTACAGGTTTTCCTCCTCAACTATACATCTATTTTAATCAGGAACAATCACAAAGCTCATTAATCCACAGTGATTCACAATTCTGTGAACTGTTTTGATGTTAATGATAAGGATTTATAGATTCTCCTAAAATAAACAAATAAATATGTAAAAGAGAAAAAAAGGACTCGGCAGTTCCGCAGCCTGGGAACTCTGACAGGAAAAACCTGCTTTGTGTTTAAGAGTGAACATAGAAACCAATAAAAACTGTATTTGTGGTCCTCAGGGAGCAGGTCAACAGAATAAAGGTCTGACGTGTGGCTTGGGGACAAAGAGCCATCTTGGCTTCAAAGTAACGTCCAAACTGGCAACAAGCACAAAGATGCTAGAGCAGGTGTAATGTATCTGATAAAATCCTGGTGGCTGCATTTTGTACTAAATGCATCTTAACACATTGAGATTTCTGCTATTTTGGATCATAACTTGGGACTAAAATTCATGTTTCTCTGTAATTTTGGGGTTAAAAACATCCACAACATTTCTTTTTTCCTCAAGGCACTTTAAAATGGAGAGAATCCCATTAAAATTGGCAAAATCCCAGATAAATAGAGCTGGGTATCATCTGCATAAAAGCAGAGAGACTGACATGAGTGGGAAAGGATGAATATAATCACTGTGTGTTCTGTGTGAGTACACTCACCAACCACAGTGAGCAGCATGTTGTCAAGCAGCAGAGCGACACACACCACCACCAGGACGAGTCTCGGAGACTCTCGACTCTGATGGAGCCACCGCATTTCTACAAACATACGTATATTGTTTTATTTAAACTTTAGGTTTAAGGTCACTTTCGCAAGAGAGATCTGAGGAGAAGAAAATATTTAATAATTAGACATAATCAGCAGATATAAATATTAATAACTAATAAAAACAATGACAACAGTCATCAAAAACAACAAAGAAGAAAGTCTTTAGTTCACTTTACTTCAAATATAGTGACATTTGTGGAAAGGCCACGATATGTGTTACTATATTGTGAACTGTAGTATCAGTAGTATTTGTATTACTTAGGAAGAGTCATGCAGGTGTCATTGAAGGTCTTGATGGATGGGATAATCAGAGTCACTGAAGAACACCATGTGTTTGGTGTTCTGTGTATTTAAAAAGTCTTTGATTCAGAAGGTTTAATCGAACAGACTCAGTCAGACTGAGGTTGAACTGATTAGTAAGAATGTTAATTATGTGCATGTATGTAAATCGAGGTGAACCATCAGCAACAACAGTTACATCGTGACAATGAGCAGACACCTGTCATGCCAGCAGCTCTGTAAAGTTGTACATTGAGCTAACACCAACATGCTAAAGTGCCCAGTGATAATGCTAACATGCTAATGGTGATCAGGAAACCGAAACTGTGAAAATAATCATTAACATGTTGTACATTGAACAACTTAACAGCTGAGTCTGACTCATGTTGTAAATGTTTAAAATAAGTCAAACCTTATCAACACTGGATAAACACTACTACTGGAACATTAGCAGCTGTGCAAAAAGAAACTGTGATGTCGTTCTGATGACTTTGTTTGGTTTAGTGTTCATAACAAAGAGTCAACTTAAAGACAATATACCAGGATCTATGTGTACAAAGGGCTGCTGAATGCAAACAGGAACTCCACAGGGGGCCTTCGACGATTTATGCAGCACAATCAGTATCTGTCTGACTGCATCTGTGTTCATTATGATTCTGTGCTGCAATAAAGGAAACGTAGTGAAGTCTGAGAGCAGCCGCTCCTTCATATCACAGCTGATCTTTAATAAAAATACAGAACCAGACAGTCCAGATATTAGTCTGAGCCTAAAGGTTCAACCACTGCTGCAGGGTCCAGTGTCTGATCTGACCTAAAACCTAAAACCTAAAACCTAAAACTTAGTCTTAACCCTTAAACGGCCCTTGAGCCGCATTAAGACCAACAAAATGTTCTCACTGGGTTAGCAAACAAATGTTATGGTCCCACTTAGGTATTAATTACAATCACTGTTTCGGTCATTATTCATTACTAAAAATGTTTTCACCAGTTTACAGCACAAATGTGAAAAGAGTAAACTAACTATTTAGTTAGTTTAGTTTATTTACTCACTATTTTACCTTATTAAAATGTTCTTTTCTCTGATTTGAAGCTACAACATTTTACACAGTAAATGTTCAGAAATTAGGTTTTTGGAAAGTTTATCTTTCTGAATCTGTTGATTAATTAAACTGAACAAAATCTGAACATGTTTAATTTCTGTAGAAATGTGAATGTGGAACAAATCTGGATTAGATTATATGATATTTAAAAAAAAATCTTCATTAGTGCAGAACTGCTACAGCAGGTACTTCAATTGGAACAAATAATTTGAAAATGATATATTTGTGTATTGTGCACTGCAGTAGTGTCAGAGTAGCATTATTTTATATTATATATCTTCACATATGATCTATCAGCAATTTTTTTATTTGTAACAAAATCTCTAAAATGAAAGTTGTGGAAGTAAAAAGTAGAAGCATGAATAGAACAATTTACACTTCTGTGCAATAGTTGATAAAATTTACTTAGTTACAATCTAAACTGTATAAATGCAACTTAGGACAAAGTGAAAACAAACATTTATGTGTTTTCAGATTTTTCTCATTTGAAAAGCTTGAACGTGACCGGACTGTTTACTGTTCGTCTGCTCTGGCTGCTGATTGGTTTAGAGGCTCCTTCCTCACACACAAACTCAGTTATCTCACACACACACACACACACACACACACACACACACACACACACACACACACACACACACACACACACACACACACACAATCACACACACACACACACACTTTTATTCTCTTATCTCTGTCCATCTCGTTTGCTTCACCCCACCTTTCTCTCCCTCCTGTTTCATGGAAAACTGATATGAAATGTAATTTTGAACATGATGAACTCTGCAGATCAGTAATTTAAATGCAAATCTTTGGTACATTTAAAAGCAAACAAATTCAAAACAAATTCAAAATAAAACACAAAGTGCAGGTAACAATCGATAATCAATATATGAGCTAATGCTAATTTATAATCAATATATATTTGTAGTCAATGCAAAGCTACAAAAACACTTTGTGCCTAAAATAAACATGAACTAAAAAAAGCTAAAAAAAAAAAACCCAAGAAAATAAATGATAAAATAATAAATATTGAAATAAAATATAAAATAAATACATATAACAAAAAAAACAATATAGAGATAAATGAATAAATTATTAATACATCTATATAAGTATATAAAATAGAATAAAAATCAAAAACACATATTTAGATACAGTAAAAAAAAGCTGACTGAAAGTGTTGGAAAATATAGCTGAACTAAAACTCACCATGTAGAAAAATTAAAGCTAAAATAAAAATGTTTAAATCTAAATAAACAGTGATTTGATAAACATGCTGATTTTTATACTGAGGAAAGTTAAATCAACAACAGGTGAGTCCTACCTGGACGAGTGAAGCTCTTCTTCTTCTTCCAGCTGCCGTCGGAGCGACTATATCTGTGACCTGAGGGGAGGAGAGATGGAAAGAACACAGGAGGAGGAGGAGGTTGATATTTCCTCTGTTTTATTCAGATAAAAACAGACAATATGGACACACACACAAACACACACACACACACACACACACAAACCACCCTCTGACCTGTGTAATTGTGAGCATCTGCTGTCCTTTTATTGGAGCCCTGGAACAACCTGCAGGCTGGAGACCTTATCTCACACACAGGTCTGTTTGTCCACTCAAACACGGAGTCTCTCTGCACATGAGGCCAAATAATAATCCAAAAATCAAACAGCGCATTGAGTCAAATGCAAA
This sequence comes from Anabas testudineus, assembly GCF_900324465.2. Classification (NCBI taxonomy): domain Eukaryota; kingdom Metazoa; phylum Chordata; class Actinopteri; order Anabantiformes; family Anabantidae; genus Anabas; species Anabas testudineus. The sequence goes on along the minus strand of NC_046618.1, from coordinate 25,152,225 downwards.
TGAACCCTCTGTTGGACACACTATGAATTTAATACACTGATCTGAATCAATCAGGCCAAACAATGATCCGCCTCTGTCTGTGTTTGGTAACCTAACATCAGCTGCTAATGGGTTCTGGGTGAGTGACTCACTCTTTCAGTCATATTTAAAAATATATATAATAAATGTGTTTTTAATTTACAGTCAAAAGTAGATTTCACTTTTTTACAGCCCTGCTATGTGAGTAAAATCACTTCATGGCCTTGGTTTTATTCCTTTTTGGCCACAGGTGAACTTTAGGATCTAGATTTTCTAGACTCATCTCAAGGAAAATTTAGGCAAACAGGATTTTGCACTTGAGCCAACAAAGGTCTGAATTTGCTGATTTGAAAAGTAAAATACTTAAATTTACTTTTCTAGAAAACAGAGCAGGCAGATACTAGGAGCAGTGTCTGAAGTCACTGTGTTCCAGGAAGTGATGATGCTCAGACAGAAAAGGTTGATTGGCCAAATTAACTTTTCGTCTTTCTGCAGCTCTACTGTGCCTGCATGTACTTTCAGTTTAACCTGCTGTCTTCACGTCACTGCTGATCCAGAACCGTCCATCGGCTGTTACAGACTTCCTCACTTCCTTCCAGGCAGCTGCAGCTTTCAGCTCATTTCAGCTGGAACAGAGATAACGTCAGAGCGGCCTGAGGGCACAGAGCAGGGCCCTGCACGCAAAGAGAGACGATGAAACCAACTGGGCACAAACACCAACACCACGTACGCTGCAGCTCATCCTGAGCCTGTTTACAGAATATTCTGTTCACTGGTTCTGCTTTGTGATGTCTAATGTGGATCTTTGCCAGATTGAAATGTTGCTTTGTTAAATTACATTTGCTGGGAGCCTGTGGAGCAGCGTGCACATCTAGCTTCAGTTTGCTTTGGGTCCAGCTCCTGTAGAGGGCAGAGAAGGTTTACAGACCCCTTCAGTTTTCCTCTTGGTAAAAGCCAAACACAATGCTTCACTCTCTAAGAATAAAAACAGTACAATTATATTATCTTACAATAGTAAGATAAATAAAAATATTATGAAAAAGTAAACGTAATGCAGAAATCACCCACTGCTAAATGCACAATACAGTAAAATATTGTCCATGTTCTGTTCTTACTCATATAAAGAAGTGATTAAATAGTTTGCAGAAACTCTGAGATAGTTGAAGCTACAATTAAACAAACCAGGAACAAATAAAACTTGAAGTCAATCTACTACATACTGACCTTTGAGACCCAAAATCCACGTTTTGGAGTGGTCCAGTCAGAGTTCAGCCCTTAACCCATCAGAGATGCTGTGGAATCACATGAAGAAGTAAAGAAGAACGGTCCAATATTCCTCGTGGAAGTTGCTCCTGCAGCTACAAGAAGAGTTCGGTGAGCTTATTGCTACCAACAGTGGTTTAATCTGTAAACTATTAATAATAGTTTTTATAGTTTGGAAAATGATTGTGTGGTGTTATGGTTTGGGATGTGAACCAACAGACCCAGCTAGTGTGTAAGTGATAAAAAAACTGTAATAACCAGGAGTCAGAAGAACAAATAGCAGCATCTGTGCTCAGTGGAGCTTAGGTCTCAGGACTGTGGAAGTCTGGTGATCTGAGGGAGCATCCAGTCGTTACAAAAACATCTAACCAAAAATCTCAATGTCTCATGTCAACTCTTTGTATTTCTTCTTCCTCTCCCTCACTACATCCTGGTTTGTCTGCATCAGTTTGAGGTAACGTGGGCTCTGATCCGAGGACCCGTTAACTCCAACAGTAACTCCTAACGTCAGCAAATGAACGATGCGTGCTCACAAAAAAAAAAAAACGATGGCTGGTTGTTCACCTTTTGATATTTGCAGTAAACCAGGAAGTGATGTTCTGAAATACAGTAAGAGGGCATCGAATCCAACCAATGACAGTTGAACAAGCACGTCTGTTTCCTGATTAATGGAAGAGAAGACTTTGTGAAGCTGGTGGAGATAATAGTGGCTCACTACCGATTATCTGTTCAGTCTGTTGTTTTATGTGTTTTTTTCAGTTATAATGTTTTTATTTTGTTTAACTTATGTTCAATCCTCTCCTATGTTCAATTTAATATTCAACTTCGACCTGTAGATGAAAATAAACCTTGTGGTTGAATCTGACCCTTTGACCTAAACTGATGTGCATCAACCCTGACGAATAAATAAATAACTGAAGATAAATTAATAAAAAATGAATTGGTGGTGCTGGATTTCTGTGCGGAGCTCAGATCCGCTTGGTATCATCATTCATCTCTGATTCACTTGTTTGTGTTAATCAGCTTTAATCACCTGTCAACACTCAAACATCCGCCGACTGACACACACAGCTCCAGCTCTAATGAGTCTTTATCGTAACATTTCAAACCACATAAAGCAAAACCACACACACCTTCACACACTGCAGCCCCTCAGACTGGCTCTACCTGTCTCGTGTCTCCAGGTGTGTTTTAATCTCTTTGTGGTCTCTGCGGTGTCACGTATCAAACGTCCTGCCTCACCTGAGGCCACGGGGCTTCCAGGAAGGAAGTGAAGGCGGCGCTGTCTCTGCCGACTGATGCGGTCAAGCTTCAAATGCACCTTCAAGACTTCAGAGGAACGAGCGGCTGAAAGAGGACGGATCAGAGGGGAGGGGAGGGGTATAAAAACAAACACACCTGAAGGCAGCAGAGTCAGTCAGCAGAGAGCAGAGGCAGGATTTTACTCAGAATAAACACAGGCAGAGATTTTACTACAAGTCTGGAAACAAACCTGCAAGTTTTCTTAAAGAACTGAACTCATTTTAAAACTAAACTGCAAAGGTAGAAGACACCTGAAGGACTTAAACTAATTCTTCTAATAACAAGATCCACTATTAGACTGGAAGACAGCTGTTAAAGTTTAGGTTTTCAAAGGTTCACTGCACGTTTCATCACATTAGAGTGAGATAAGGAGATAACAGAGGATCCGGGAGCTGATAGTTGACAGAGGAGTGACTGACTGATCGATCAGATGATGTGGGTGTGGAGAAGTGTACTATGTGTCTCTCTGGTCTGTGGTCTGGCTCTGGACTCCAACACCATCAGATCCTCCAAAGAGACGCAGCAGCAGAGCTCCGAGCAGCTGGTAAGAGACGAAATAACCTCTGCGTCATTATTCCTACTTCACCATTTGTCAATGCAAAATATTCTACTTTTTATCTGAGCACAGAACTTGAGGAGTCACAGTTTATTATAAAGTGGACTGCAGGATAAACCCCTGTTAATATAAGTATTTTTAGTATGTGTGGTAGAGTAGCAGAGCAGCAGTAGTATTATTACTCCTATGAGAAAAAAGAGCTGCTATTATATAATTAAAAGACAAGTTCACACATTTTCAGTGCGTCTTAAAATCAGGTTTCTAAGTAAACACTGAAACACGTTTTATCTGCTCTAATTATTGCTGCTGTTCATACTGACCATAAATCATTAACATAAATTATGCAAAAACACAACAAACAGCTTTTGCTTACAAAAATGAATTGTAATTTTTGGTCAAACTTCACCCACCACAGTTTGACAAACAATAAATATCTGTCAAACAAAAAAAAACTCTTAACCCCAAATTAGAATGGAAACACACATAGAGAGAATTATTTAATATATATATATATATATAATTTAATAAAAACAGTAAATTTAGAGGACGTGGTTATATGGATATATATTTTTTATATTTTAGTATCTTCATTTACATTTTCTTTGACTTATATTTGACTTTTTCTCATTCTGTAACTAGTTTTCCATCAAATCACCATCAAGACAAATGATGTATATTATATGAAAAAGTATTAACTATGTGAAAAAGTAATAACTACAGAGAAGCTCTAGTTAACTTTGTAACTCACTATTAAACTGCACCCCTATATTAATAATAAAAGAAAATCTAAGGCCTTCTTACCCGTGTGAGCATAACTTCACCTGTACTTGGATAATTTCTTCGACAGACACAAAGTTGTCTGATTTTTCATTCTTTTATCAACATGAAGTTCAGAGATGCAGCTCAGTACTGAATTAATTCTACATTCTAAAATGCTCCTGTTACCTGTGTAAATGTTCTGTGGTAGTACTTTATTTTGCTTTACCAAAACGTCCCAAACTTTTCCTGAAACAAACAGTTATTTTTATTACTGATTTTATTTGTTAAGTAGTTAAGTTGTAATAGCAGCTACAGCAGTAATAGTAGCTGTAACAGCAGCAGAACTCATTTGACAGGACGAATGAAGTACTCTGAATCATTAAAGGCACCAAATACTCACAAGTGTTACTAAACATCTTCCAGGCTCTAGAAGTAGTACTAACAGTAAATATAAAGATTCTGACTGTGACTTTACTGTCACCCGTCCATTAGGATCGTTCAAACGGTGATCGGGTGGAGCAGGCCACACGGCGCCGAACAGAGACGAACTCCAATCGTAGATCTGGATGTACCACACCGGGCTGCGACGCTCCTACGGTCAGTGGCAGACTTAGTTAGACTTACTTAGACCTAGTTAGACTTAGTTACACCTAGTTAAACTTAGTTAGACCTAGTTAGACCTAGTTAGACTTAGTTACACCTAGTTAGACTTAGTTAGACCTAGTTAGAAACACACATTTACATTCTGATTATTCTGTGCACATATATGTATAATCTATTACACACTTACAAATCTAATTCACATTTCCATGTTTACACGTGTACATATTTACATATCTTAGCACACATTTACAGATATGTGTAGTAATTTTCACATTATTTAGACTTTTAGACAATTTACGACATTGTTGTAAATTTATCTACATATTTACATTTATCACATGTACACATGTGTAAATATTTACACATTTACATGTCACAGTACACACATTACTGTATATGTGAACATTGTCCAGGTCCTTTCATGATCATACCGATTACTACACCATCACAGCCTTAAAGCCAGGTCGTGACAACATTTACAGATTAGTTTACACATGCACATATCTCAGTACACACTTGTAGCGTGGTCTACACATGTAGAAGGTTGTGTGTACATCTACAGTATGTACATGTATCACTACACCATTACAGATGTGCATCTTTGTGCTGAGGTACACGAAAATATACTGTATGTGTACACAAATCTGAAAATGTGCACAGATAGATATATAATTTACAGATTGGTGTGCACAGTTACACATTTGTCTACACATGTCCAGTACAGGCTGTGGACAGTTTACTACATCATGCACAAATGTTACAGGATATTATGATGTAGAGGGAATAAAAAAGCAGTTTACAGTTATATTTCTTCAGATTTCACTACAGTAAAGTTCTGCACTCTGCATGAAATTACTGAAAATGAGCCGGTTTGGTGTAATCTGGTGTGTAATTCTGCAAATTAAGTGTGTCTCCTTTATTTATCATGCCTTAGTTTATTCACCGTTTTTGATTCTGATGACGATCTGTCTGTCTGTCTGTCTATTAGAGTGGAAGCTGCAGCAACAGAGCTCAGAGGAGACCATCTGCTCCAGACAGACAGGTGGACAGAAACAAAGACTCAGATGGACAGAGCAACATCGACACGTTCAACAGGACCAAAGGTGAGTTAGTAGAAGTTGACCACAACTCCCACAGTGCACTGTTGTAGGAAACAGGACCTGCTTTAGGCATAGGGCGCCACCGGGTGGATGATACGGGTATTAGTGTATGGGAGCAGTCGTCCTTGGTTCAGGATTTATATTGAACTTAGAACCATAAAGAATTAGACTGATAAAGTTTAAATCATGTCTTAAACAATGATGAAGAGTAAAAAAAACAACTAAAAAGGGACAATGCATAACCACAGAGAAACAAGAAAACCCACAGATACAGAACAAAATAAAAAAGAAAAGTGACAACACACGACAACAGAGAGATAAAAAAAAAAAACTTAACACAATCACAAAGACACAGAAACAGCCTTCAGGCTCATCAGGTCACACAAAATGACTAAAAAGAGACCAAAGACGACCATAACGCACAAATAAATGACCACATGCAGACAAGTGATGTGGTTTGAAGTGGTCTTGGTCTACCATGTAATCCATCCACACTCAGAGGGTCCAGCAGACTCAGTTGCTGTTGTTGGACTCATGTAAAACTTTTAATGTTTCAGCTCCGGAGATGTCGACCTGTGTGCGAACCAGAGACTGTGAGGAAGGTCTGTGCTGTACCCGGTACCTGAACAGTAAACGGTGTCTGAGGATCCCGGTGGAGGGAGAGGCCTGTCTGCTGCGAGGCGCCACCAAACGGAAGAGCAACCTGGGGCGCTGTAGCTGTGACAGGGGGCTGTCCTGCACCGCCGCCAGCCAGACCGAGTCCGGCAAAAACAAGGGTCAGGGGGTGTGTCGGCCCAGCCCGCAGCAGGCCCAGAGGAAAACAAGGCACTCTGGGAAGAAGAGGAGGACGGCAGAGAGGAGCTGCTGACAGACTTTTGTTTAATTTTTCTTATTTTATTTAAGATTGTTTCACTTGGTAGAAAAATGTTGTAGATGTTTGAAACTCTAAATACTGAGAGATGAACTTTTGTCTCAACGTGGAGTCACAGGAAAACACATCAGCAGAGTCCAGGGGTCCCTCGGTCGGGCCTTCAGTAAAAGATATGTTCTCACCACTGTTATTTTATTCAATAAAACTTAGTGTTGTATTTAAAATAAAGACTATGATTGTTACACTCTGACTGCTGTTATCTCATTCTGTCGTTTTAAAGCAGGACAACGAGCTAAAAGATTAAGTGCAGTTAAACAGCAAAAGATAAACTATCAACTGTTGCTTCAAGACGTCCAATCTTTGCTTTTTATTCATATTTATTTTTTATTACACACTTTTTTTAAAAGTAGTATTCGTATTGCTGTTCATTAAAAGCAGTAAGCTAAGCCTTAAAGTTACTTTAGGTCATCATCATCTAAGATTTAGTCTAATTTGAAGGAAAACTAGTTTAAATTTATTACATCTCTAACACATTCCTCATGTTTCATGTGTCCCAAAATAACACTAATCATAATAATAATATTAACAATAATAATAAACCTTATAAGACAGACGAGCTCGATATGGGTGGTGTGATCAGCTGAATGAGTCATTCCCTCCGAGCTCCCCGACCTGCACTCAGTCTACATCGAGCACTGCTGCAGCAGGAAGTCATTGAAGGACCTCGGCCACTCCCTGAAAACTTCCCCGAAGCTTCGTCCCACTGGCAATTCGGGACTGCGACCCTATACAATAACAAATCAGGATGTAGTACATCACTCATAAGTTGCACATTTGCACATTGCTATTTGTTGCACACTCCCTATTACCTTGCACATTTTTCTGTTTGCACTCAGCTGTAATTTAACAACTTCTCCTGGTTAAGTATTCTGTATAATTTATGTACTGACCTCATTTAATTCAATCTTTGAATATTGTATATATTTATTTCTATTTGAATATTTGTTACTTGTAGTCTAGTCAGGCAGTTGTAAAAACCTTTCACTGCATATTATACTGTGTATATCTGTGTATGTGACACTGCATTTGATTCCTAGGATGAACCTGTTGTTGGACAGCTGTACACAGATGGTTGAGTGTTGTGTCCAAAGAACCAAAGACCATGTGGTTCATGGACGACTGCTCTACAAACTGATCCACAGCTTCTCTAAAACCTTAAAGGATAAAACCTGTGATTTTCTATATTTTAGCTACAGTGCACAAATCCCCAAAAAGGACTAAACCGAACAGTGAGCTCACCGTGGATGTTATTATAAGAACCGGAAGCTGCATCAAAACGCCCATTTGTTGTTTTTGGGCCTACAGAGCATGCTCAGTAGTCACCTCTTCCAGTAACAGGCAGCACATATACAATAAAACGGTTCTTGGACTGAACGGATCAGGTTCTGATGGTAAAGTTCATTCATGTTTGTTTCTATTGGTTCTACAGGTGACACTGCAGAAATGCAGATCTCCTGTTATTCAAATATTACTTTTTCATTTATTTCTTTGTTACAGAAATTTATTTAAGAGATTTTATAAACACATTTAGAGCTTGTTATGAACATCAGCTGAGCTTTATGGTGACACAGAAAATCACTGGAACTATCCTTTAAGCTTCATTTAGAAACTAAATGATCTTTTCTTGAGTTTAGTCTGAAGTTATCTAACACTAACCTTGACTCACCTGTGCAGCTGCTCTCTGTGAATGTGCCTCATTTTGTTCCACAGCTTCACCTGCTTCTCTTCAGGTGTCACTTTCTGAGCAGCTGCTAAACCAGAGACAACAATACATTTACTTAACTTACTTACTTAATTTACTTAAATTTACATTTTATAAATGGAAAATTACTCGATTTTCAAAATGTAATTTTATATCAGCCGAGCTCTGACTGTGTGCTGCTGAGTCCTAGTAATAGCAGTGAGGCTAATTTCCGTTAGCATGCAAATTGTAAATCCCATTATGTGTTAGCTTAAAAGTATTGTATAAAAAAGACGAAAATCATATACATATGGACACTTCAGTCACCTCAAATATAACGGGGTGCATATATATCTCTCAATGAACTTAGTGTATTTCTAGTATACAGTGAAACTGTTCTTCCCTCTACTGTAGACAGAACCTGAACATTTAAAGGATCAATCCGCTGATTTTCTGCATTTTTGTTTTAGCCAACAGACTAAAACGCATCAGAATCCATCTTTAGCCACAAACAAGTAAAAGGCTGCTCCACTACAAACCACAATCTCTAAAGAAATTGTTGAAGCCAACCTAACGGATTTTATTTAATTTTAAGCATTTTATTATTTTACTTTGACATAACAATGAGCTCAGTTTGGAGATGGCAGGTTAAAAATCAGTGTTACTGTAATTCCAACTTTGGTCCCATCACAGACGATGCTCAGGGTCAGGATTTTTACAAGATCTGGTTTGTGCTTAAATTCAGATTCTGGAGCAGCTACAAATGTTGCTGCCAATAGGAAGCTAGGAAATATTTTCCATTCTCAAGACAAATACCTTTAAAAAAAAAAAAAAAAAAAAAAAAAGTTTTTAAAAGAAACAAATCCACTCTTCAACCACAGTAGATCCCACAAGAGCATCTCTGACAACCCTTTACATCAACCTGCAGTAATAACCCTAATAATTCTGTCTTAGTAAAAACAAACCACATTTCAAATGTCAAGGCATCCGTTTTATTTCATATTCCATTTTTTGACTTAAAAAATAAAATACAGTTGGTACTTTGTGGGGGGGAGGAGGAACCAAAAAACCGTTAATGCAAAAGAAACTTTCAGGCAAAGTCACAAATGCAACAACATGATTTCAACTAGAAAAAAAAAAAAAACAAACATTGGGGGTGGGTTGCAGGTTAATTCTCCATCGATAGGAATGTTAAATGACTGGGGTGGGGTGGGTTTGGTTTGGGAGGGTGGGAGGAGGGGCCTGTGGCTACAGGGTGAGCAGGAAAAGTTAAGTGCTGGAGCTCAGAGCTGCCCACAGTCGGTGATGGTGATCTTCGTTTTGGTTTTGCCGTTCTGGGAGCCCTGTGACTCCATCTTCCTCACCACATCCATGCCTTCCACCACGGAGCCAAACACCACGTGCTTCCCATCCAGCCTGCAGTGCACAGAGAGCCATTAAACATTTTATACACCCCAACTTCACTCAGATTAGTTATAGATGTAGAGTTATTAAAGCTAAAAAGTTTACTAAAGGTGGAATAGGAGGTGTCACTTTCTGTTAACAGGTTTAAAATCTTTAATAATCATGCTGATCCTGGAAATAAAACTGATGCATGTGACAAACAACTTAAGAATGCATCTACTCTCACCATGATGTTTTTTCTGTGCAGATAAAGAACTGGGATCCGTTGGTGTTTGGCCCAGCGTTTGCCATAGACAGGATGCCAGGGCCAGTGTGGGTCAGGCTGAAGTTCTCATCAGCGAACTTGTTGCCGTAGATGGACTTTCCACCAGTTCCATTGTGGTTGGTGAAGTCACCGCCCTGTGTGATGAACGAACAACAATAACAAAAACATTTAATCACAATTCTGTTACCAAGTTTGGATAATTTGGCCAAATATGCAGCTGCTGTTCTAGTTACACGTGTAATGTATCGTTTCATCCATTCTGAGAACTACTAGACACCAGAGCTGCAGATCACACATACTTAACATGCAGAAGTAGCATCAGTTAATTTGGTCAACTAGCATTTCTCAGAGCATCACTACACTACAACCTTCAAAATTTCATTTGACCTGTTCTTTGTGACACCAATTCAACTGGAAATGTTTGATACATTAGCACTCTCTTCTGTGTGTCCCCAAGGAGGCATACCCAGTTTACAAAAGAAACAGGGTCTACTGTGCTGTACCACTTTTAAAAAAAAAAAGTGTGAATTCCTCCACCACTGTTGCTAAACCATTGTAACCAAGTTGAGCCCAAGAAATAAAATACTCCAATATCACACACTCACTTTGATGAGTTTGTGAAACTGACCCAGATTAGGAGTATCCTGTTTTTTGTCTGGTGCTTTATTATAGAGAAGGTGGGGGGGAGATAAGAGGCATTCATGTCTTTGCATGCGTCAAGTTTAATTTTTAAGAACTCAGAAAATCAAAGAATGAATCCATGATGACAGATCTTGATCATAACCTTAAAATATGAATCCTTTAAACATGTGTATCAACATGTTAAAATGTGCACTTTTACTTAGGGGAGCCATCATTTATAAAAACCACTGCAGATCATTTGGCCTTACCTGGCACATAAAGCCAGGAATGACGCGGTGGAAGGTGGAACCCTTGTAGCCGAAGCCCTTCTCACCAGTGCAAAGGGCGCGGAAGTTCTCAGCAGTTTTGGGCACCACATCATTACGAAGCTGCAGAAACAAAACAGATCCACAATCAGTCAACAAAAAACAGCCTCAAGTCAATTGTTCATTTTCAATTCAATTTTATTTGTATAGCACTAAACCACAACAGAAGTCATCTTAAAGAGTATAACTGAGGACAAAATGGGGGAAAAAAAAAAAAACCCAAGAATTGTGCAATCAGTAACTAGTAAATGAACACAGATTGTTACCATCCAGGCCCTGAGCCAAGAGCAGAACAGGTTTAGACTCTGCACTTTGTTCTGAGCAGCAACCAGTTGTGAAACTCTACATTTATTCAGGAATGGAAAAATCTAATCTTTGAACTGTAAAGTACATGCAGCCTACCTGCAGAAAAAAATCAAAAACAAAAAAAACAAAATTAAGTTACCCCTTTACTCTATCAAACTTAACATGTTGTACCATATCTCTAGATTTACAGACTAGCATTTTACAAAAATACAGAATGTTTTGCTTGACATGCAAGTTAAGCAGTATAAGTGCAATATATAATAAAAACTGAACTATGTGCAACAGCACGCACAGCAGCCTGAAGGATGGAGTTCTGGGCCATTAAATTGTAAGTGTATTATGTGGTGAAAAGGGACTGCAGCATTTCACTGGACTGCAGCATCTGCATGTCCTGCATGGCAGTGGCGCTTACCATGCAAGTAAGTTCAGATGGTTGGGTGGGGGAAGCTACAGCAGACAGGCTGAACAGCTGTGCAGCTTTCCACCTGCTCAGCAGTATCAAAGCCTACAATGACTTTCAGATCAATAAGACATTTCCATAATGACACTGCTTGTTAAAAGGTGATAAAGACAGTGACTTTGTAAAGTTACTGTTCCTTGCATCACTACAAAAACTGCAGCTAATTCATACAACCAAACTGAAATGGGTACAGAGGGTTGCACCACTTCTACGCCAACGCTAAGATAAATCCGTCCCATATAAACCAATTTCCAGTGGTGTTTTGATTGTATGTAGTGACTCAACACTGCTGGTGGACAACCCAACTGGATGTTGATGCATCAGTTTAACAAATTTAAATGCGTTTGTACCTGCAATGTGTGAAAACTGTTGATGCAGGCCTTCAGTATAAATATGCACTCTCCCCATTCCAAAAAAGATTTTTTTTTTTTTTTAAATAAATGCAAATCACATGCAAAATGTATTTCACAGTTATGTTTATCTGTCTTTGTCTTACAGCGATCATCTGTACTAATAAGGAAAAGAAACAGGATCTCAATGATTCATAATTTAAGAGCTGCATGCTCCAGGTGCCAGGGAGGTCTAATTACCGTAATCTCACACCAACTGGGCCATAAATGACTCCCCGTGCTCTGGGGCCGTGCACCGTGTAACCGGGGGCGTCTCTGGGTTCAAATTTAGCCGAGAACTCGTTCCATGTACCGGGAACGCCCAGCTGCAACTGTGCACACAAAATGGCTGCTAGCCGCCTTTAGCTCGCAGCTAGCTGTCGATACATTAAACTAATACGACAACGGCGCCATTATAGATGCTGCTGTCGCTTATGTAACGTTGTGCTTATTCATCGTTGCCGCAAAGAACTACAGGTATCCCGGCAGCTCCGGCAGCTCCGGCCGTCTCCCTACATCCGCATTTTTTAACCATGTAGACGCCCTCCCCTCCCCCATGACCGCGCCAGTACGGTGGAACTTTCCAGAACCGCTCCCCGGCCGCGAACACAGGAACCGGTGCAGTTAGCTTTAGTGGCTAACATGCTCAACACCGCAAGTAGCTAGCTTGTGGTTACATTTAGTATTTCAGACTCCACCGAAGCTAAATATACTGACAGTTTTCACCTTTTACACACATTTTAATGTGCAGCTTGTTTTAATAGAGTAGTTTTATTGAAGCTGAAGTTTCCCGGGTTCCGGGAAGGAGGGCCCGAAACGCTGCAACAAAGAACGGCGGTGACTTCACGCTCAGTTAGCATTAGCCGAGTCCGTTAGCCGGATGTTAACGGGTCATACAAGGACCGCGGGCCTCTCTTGGCCCCCAGGGTGACAAGTTAGCGCCGTTTTGCAATAAACGATTGTGTTAAAATATATTCTCGCAAATTTTAGTGGCATCTCTGCAGCCGACAAACGGCCGTGATTGGCGCTGCTCGACTCACTATGAAAACACGTCAGTTAGCGTTGCGCTCGATTTACGGCGTTAATGATAAACATTAACGTCTTAACCATGGAAACAGTGTTTAAATGACCCGTCACCAGCTGAACAGACGCCCGCACCAACATCAACAGAGTCCGGTCGCCTGCATCGAGCAGCGCTGGACAGACGCCACAAACACGTGCACATGGTCCCGTGTCGGTGTTCGTGACAGCTCGGCTAACGTCAGCTCCTGTGATGCTAAATACACCCGCTGCGGAACACGGGTCGGGGTTTAACGCTGGTCGGCCCAGAGGGACTCAACACCCGCAAAACACTGCAGAGAAGCGGCTCGGTGAGCCTCAGGCTGCCTTTAACATCAACCAGCCTGGCGGCTACACTTTTCATCTCAGAGACCGGTTTACCTCCATCACAATTCTCCCCGTAGAACCTCCAATGGTGACATCGAAGAAGACTCTGGGTCTGGCCATTTCAGCAGGATGAACCGGAGGATTTAGACTGAGGAGTTTTCCGGCGATAAGAGACGATGGACCACAAGGAACCGAAAAAGATGGAGGAATGTGGATTAATTTTATATAAGGCGACGGTGGGCGGCGTGAAGTCACGGCGAGCCAATGAGCAAAGCCGGAATTATTGATTGGCACCGCTTCTAGCAAATCAGCAGCCAGAGAAGCCGACGCTCCCTTTTAGCGCTATGCGTAAACGCATTTTACGGTGTGTTTGAATCGTGCGTCAGCGCGGGCCGCTCCGGCGGAGGTTGGATGTCTTCAGGCTTTATCCCACACAGCACCGCCCTGCGGCGATGTTCCGGTGATGAAAAAAAATGGGCGTTCGGGACTCTCTGAACGGCGCGGGCCACAGATTGATTGACAGCTCAGGCGTCCAATGCGTGTCAAAGGCAAAGCGCGTTCCCACTGTCATGGAGGAAGTGTGAGTGCGCGCTCACGCGGTCAGGGCGCGGTCCGTCCGGTTCTCTGCAGAAAGAAAGAAAGTTAATAAAGTTTGTTTTTGGTGTTTAAAAGCTGCGATTAAACCACATATTACACATTAACAAATGTACTATTCTTAAGTACAATGTTCCAGGTACTTGTACTTTACATGAGTGTATTTAATCCCTCTTGATAGAGCACTAACTTTGACCTTCGACAGGCTCCAGTAAATATTTCACTTTTCTAAATTAAGTTTTAGACATTTTGAAAACCATCTATCTCAAACCAGGCCTTATTGTTGTCCAGAACCGGACTCCTGTTTGACCTGGTAACCTGGTCTGGACCAGATCATCAAAGTCCTCATCAGTCTGCAGGTTTTACTGCAGATCCATCGATCAGTGACCTTTGATGACCTTTAGGACATCCGGTTGATGCACAGGGAGGGAGGTGGGAGTCAGGGAGGGGCCGGTTTGGGGGCACTGTGGCATCATGGTGATCGGACCCCCTCACCGTCTGAAGCCAGCTGTGTGTCTGATGATTCCAGTTTAAACCAGTGAGAGAGACACTGACCAGTTAGAATAAAGGGTCAGTTCACCAAACTACACAGGAGCAGGTTTTCTGATTACTGTAGTTTATTTCTACCTGGTGTAGATCTGATGTTCTGTGCTGCAGCTGGAGGCGCTCAGAGCTCAGGTTAAACAGGAACATGCACAAAATACCTTTTTTATGTTTTACCAGAAAATGAATGGTTTGTAAAACAGTCCAGTTAAAACGAGACTGATATTTAATTTGGAGTATTTCCACTTAACTTTAGTATTGCTGTGTTATAAAACTTTATACTTTTTTACTCCATTACGTTTATCTGAGCTTTAGTTACTTTACAAATTTTACCCATTAACACATTCAAGTCTTTGTTATAGATCTGGGAGTAAAATAAAGTGGTGCTAAAATGAGCAGTAGATTCTCCTGTAAAGAAATCTAACTCACTACTAGTTCGAGGAGCACTGATGCAATAAAAATACTACAAGGTATACATTTAACTACTAGAAATACTACAAGACAAAACAAACGTTGACGGCATCACTGAGGACGTGGGGTTTAACAATCTGAACAATCAAACAAGCCATTGATATATATAATAATCAGCTGATTTATCCTAAATTAAAGTAATCTATTACTTACAGTCCTGCAGAAAACAGTTAAAACAGCTTCACAATAAAAATGTTTGCACCTTAATTCACAGGTGTAACAGTACAACAGGGTACTTTTCATACTTTAAACACATTTTCCTGATTATATTTACATACTTTTACTTATTACTTTCATCGTGGTATGAGTAGATCTTCATCACTGCCTGTGAGCTGGAGAAGACATTTAAAACAGTTGCAGGTTAATATTTGATGATTCGTCTCGTGCTGCTGTCATGTGTGTGAACAAAGTTTTTACATATTCTGATCGACTCCAGTCGTTTCTCTCGTCTCAGATTCTGCTTCTTCAGATTTCACATTTCAGACATAATAGATAAAGGACTTTATCAAAGCACCACAGTCTCTCCTCTGTCTTTCCAGTGTGTGTTTATTAAATTACAAAGGTTATTCTTATTAATATTGTTATTAGCATCATTACTGAATCATACCGAATGATCATATACAGATTTGTTTTTTCCAGAAGTCACTGGACTCACTGGGACATGGAGACACCACAACTGTCTGGACTCTAGTCACTTTACAACATACAGCATAAAATGAGCATGAGGTTGATGATGACGAAGAGGAGGATGAAGATGAATCCTGGTTTATTATCACATACACAAACAGCTGTTGATCGAGCTCGTTGCGACTTTCCAAACAACAGCGAGGTGATTTTTCCACTTTTCTTTGTCGCTTCATGAAAGCTCCTCAGCGCCTGCGAGACCCACAACGCTTCTGGCAAAAGGTTCCAGACATTGTTTAGTGAATCAAGAAGCTTTGGCCGCATTTACACTTTTCTCATATCTGATAAAATCCAGATGCGATTTGAACTAATTTAACACATTTACACTTAACCACAAGTCCAGATGGGAGTGAAACCCAACATGCAGTGATCAGATGGAGAAAGAAGAGGAGGATGAGACTTCTACCTGAGGAGCCATGATTACAGTAAACAGGATTCTGTTTGGGTTAAGAAGAAATCAGGAGAAAGTCAGACGCTCATATGAACACTGTTACTGTTCATACTGACCATTAAAAGATCTACTCTGTTTCAATATGTTCGACACAATTCCCAGTCCTTGTTTTGTGCAAATAATACTAAAAGGCTTCATCAGCCTGATGTAGAAGTACAGGTTTCCTCCTTTGGAAGAAGATTTACACTTGATGTACTAGTTATGAGGTGTGGCTGTCTTTAACAAAGCTGAATCCCCACTGCTGCCATTTCCATATAGCAGTTCATAAAACAGAAATAGTTCTTCTCAGTAGAATCACAGGTCGGTACCTGTGAAATGACACACGTACAAAATTTTGGATGACACATTTTGCTACACGTGTGCATCAAACTCTCTTTGTGTAGCTCCAGAAGTCCGTAGCTTATGTAGAGTACAGCAGAATGCTGAACACAGTTAAACAGTGGTGAGTCTGTCCTTTAAGAGGAAACAAGCAGAGTACCAGATGCTGGTCTTTACCGCCTCACCTGACAGCAGTGTCGGATAGTTTAGCAAAAATATAGAAAAAGGTTGCTATTTTTATCTGCTTGACATCACCTTATTGAATCCTTTTGGATTCTGGACTGATCTAAAGACACCACATTACACTCAGGGAAACTGAGGTGGATATTTTCTTTTACCATTAGACATTTCAAGAAATAAAAGAGTAATTGACTAAGTGGAACATTGATTCAGCTGCAGTGAATAAAACCAACAACGATCCAAACCACTGTATCAGCTGCATGTGATGGATTTTTCTCCCTAAAGAACTCAGACATATTGAAAATGAAGACCTGATTAAAAAAGCAATTACATAACCTCTAAGATAGTGCACTTTTAGAAGGAACTGTTCTCTACTACAGTTATTACCACATATTATATGTATAGAAAAGAAGAGAATCAGAAAATTACAATAAATACTATTTTCTGATTAAATGTTTCAAAATCATCAGCACATGATTTATGGTGAGAATCTGCGGAAACCCGACGTTTTACAGTGAAGTCATAACAAATAAGTGGCTAAGTGTAAATGCTGAATTGGTTTAGCTTCTTACAGTTTCTGGACTCTCAAAACCAACAGTTACTGTTCAGGGTCTTTACATAGCTTAGGTGAAACACAAAAATTGAACAGATGAGAGACTGCTCGTTTAAAGCTCATCTTCAACTAGCTACACAATTCTATTTGAACCCATTTGGACCAGAAATATTCTGGTTTTGAAGGAGCATACCACTGTTTTAGCTCATTAGCTACAAATAATGTTTACTCCTCATCACTGCTGAATATCCATAACACAACTTTGAGAAAAACTAAAACAGACTGATTCATTTTCTCTTTGCATTATCATAGAAATGAACTGAAACTCCCTGAAGGATCTGTCTGGAAGGAGGGAATGAAATCTAAATAGTGATGGATATTAAGAGCAGCAGTGATGCTGAATGCAATTGGTAGCTAAAACATGTGAAAGCAGCAGTGTGGTCACTTTAAATAGTTGCTGCCTGTGAGCAGCGAGGCTGTCAGTGCTGACAGGGAATGAAGGATGAAGCATTGAAATACAGGAAAAAAAAAACAAACAAACAAAAAAATCAAAACAATAAAATAAAGTTACTATCAAGTTCATAGTCACACATCAAAGGGTTTTCATATTTAAAAGTTGTGTTTTTTTGTTTCCTTCTTATTGTCTGCTCTGTCCTGTGCAGAGTTTGTATTTTACAGTAAAGTCTTCTGTTAAACTCTGGAGGTGTGCGAGTGTATTTGTGTGCGAGTGTGTGTTCAGTTGTTCTCAAACAGGGACAGCAGGTCGTCATTATTGTTGTTTGGGAGGTCCGGGGGTCCGAGGTAGGACAGCAACTCATCTGGATTGGTCAACTCCGGAAGCAACTGCAGAAACAAACAGGTCACATTGACTATGGTGTTCCACAGAGCTCAATACATGGTCCTCCAGTTCTGTTCACATTTCCAGTGGTGGAAAGTAATGGGATACATTTATCCAAATTTTTATCTGGTTACTTATGATTTAGATAGATTTTTCCCAATAATGCCTAATTTATGAGTAATTTAGATATAGACCTGCATTTCTAACCAAACGGATCTGATTGTAACTACTACCAGTATCCAAAGGGCCTCAGTCGCATGTTGTTGCAAACAGTTTTAAGTAAAGGATCCGAGTACTTCCAGTGCTCACATACAACGCGACAAGAGGATGACACACAGGTGTACAGATTGTTACAGCTATCTTTATGTCAGTGATGACAGTGGTCACAGGATAAATCTACAGGGTTCACGAGACGTTATGAAACTCCAATCTATAATATTTGCTTATTGGTTATAAAACACTAAAGATATATATTAAAATGAGATCATATGAGACGTTTAGAGATCAAAACTTCTGACACCTGCAATGAGAAGCTACAACTAGACAGTGTTTTATTTGAAGTCTAAAGGTTTGGTAAAGATGGTTTTATCTGATAATATCTGATAATAGAAAATCTAAAGATTCAGGCAACAGTCAAATGCTGTTAATTTACATTAGTTAATTCAATGAAAATAGTTGTTAGATGCAGCAGTTGTAAAATTATACAGCTGCTTTAAACGTGTTACAAAATACATTGCATATACTTTTAAAATTATTATTATCATCAATATTAAAAACCAGGTAAAACTCAGAAGAATCTGGTTTCTACTCACGTCCAGAGAAGGTTCTGGAACGTCCGCAGACCCTCCAAGCCCGAAGGAGCCGTCGCCTTGGAGACGGGGATTCTGGTTGCTATGCTGCATCATCTGGTTGCTGCCCGGGAGTTGGGCGTTGCCGTGGAGACCCTGCGACTGCTGCTGGGAGAGAGGAGCACCATGGGAAGTGGAGTCCAGACGACCTGACACTGACATCTGAGAGAGGAGAGGCGAGGAGATGAGGAGAGGCGGAGAGGGAGGGAGAAAGGTAAAAAAGAGGAAGAAGGGAATAAGGAATGAGAGAGGGAAGAAGGAAATGTGTAGGGAAGAAAGGAGAGAGGATGGGAGGTTAAACGACAAAAGGAAGGAAAGTAGAAGAGAAAGAACAGAGGGAGAGGAGAGGAGGGAAGGAAATGTGTAAAAAGGTTAAGAAATAAGGTGAAAATAAGACGATGATGATGATGATGATGATGGTAGGTTACCATACCTGTCCAGCCAGTGGGTGTGGAGGAGGCTTGTCAGGGGTGAGGAGGGCACTGGAGAGCTCAGACTGGTAGGACAGTGGGGGAGGACCGGGGGAAGAGAAGTCCCCTCCGACCCCTGGAGTCCCAGGACCACTGAAGTCTGAGAAACTACTGGACTGACTTGGATAGGACGGAGCTGGTGGGGACAGAGATGCATCAACAAATCATCACGTCATGTCTAAACATCCTCACATTACAACAACAGAGGTTTCATTCATCTACTTCAACTAGCTTTTATTTTAATTTCCAAGAAACAGACTTAACAGACCTTTCCCCAGATTTTAGGATTAATTGTGACTGGTCACCATAATTTGTGTCCACACAAAAAACAATAAACCAGTTTCTAAATTCAGACAAATCTTCTACAGTGTCTTATTGTGAGAAACACATTGATTGCTCTGTTTTCTTATTATTGATCTGTGACATCATAATGTTAGAATCAGCTGTGTGTAGTTGCTCAAAGTAGTTGCTGTGTATTGAATAATGAGAACTGTTGCTCGTTACTGTACTGAACTATTGTTCTGCTGCTTCTTGTTGTTTTACATGGTTTGTCTCCAACAATGAATATTTTACTGCTTTTGCTGTTTTTATTGCTTCTTGTCTTGTTAATCACTTCATTGGTTTCCTAATATTTTATTGCAGGACTGTCAGCTCAGTTTAATGTGCACTCATTAGAAATTAATAAAGGAGACAGATGACAGGAACATCAAAACATCACAAATCTGTTTCCAGCTAAACAGGCAGATGGGTTTTTTTTTTATAAAACATGAAAACTTACTGTTAAATGCAGTAGAACTGTGACTAAGCAGGAGCACATCTGTAATGTTTTCGTGTCGTAGTTTTAAAGGATTTTGTATTAACGTCATTCCAGACAGATGTTGGTTTGAAATTAGCTGCAGAGAGAAAATCCTTCACATTTCTCTGTAGCTGTGTTTGTCAGAGACATGCTGTTGTATAGATGCAGTGCAGACTTCAAATCGATCTGCATCAATATTTCATGACAAACGACTGTAGCATATGTTCCACTGGTCCATCTTTTTAAAATGGAGACTGTTGCGTTGCAGTCTGTTTCACCCGAACTAGTTACTGTTGTTTTACCATATGTAACCACAACAGATGAACCTCAATAAATATTAATACTCAATTTTGTATGAAAGTATGAAAAGATTTCAGCCTGTTTTCAATGAACAATTCTGGGAGTTCAGTCTTGAAAAAGGTTTTCAAGTAAACTGAGGGACATGCAGTAAAATAGTGAAATACTATAATGTCCCTCATCTGAACAACTTTATCCAAGCATTTAAAATATTAATTATTAATTAATCCAGAACAACTCTCACAGTTTGTATTATGTTACCCATCTGCTGCATGTATATTAGGAATTCTAGTAGCCAGATCATTATGAGTGAATGTAAACGCAATGACTAATGGAATGATCTCATGCTGAGTTTCCTTCTCCCTCCCTACCTGGTCCAGGATAATCAGGTGTGTTGCTGCTGTTATTGCCGCCCCCTGCAGGTAGGGATGGGTAGGGCATCGGGGAAGAGGAGGTGGCTGCAGAGGTGGAGGAGGAAGAAGCGGGGCCGAGCGACGCAATCATCTCCATGACGCTGGGAAGGACCATGTGACTCGGGCTGAGTGTCCTGCAGCGCTTCAACACCGGACCATCCGGCTCCTCCTTCACGTGTAGGTCCGGCTTCACGGGAACCGGCTTCCAGCTGCACACCGGGTCGATGGTGATCTCCTCATACTCCGAACTGGCAGAGAGGAAGAAGGGGAGGAGGAGGAGAAGGAGGGTGAAAGGATAATTAACAAGAGTTTTTAGCTTTGTTACAACAAAATGCACAAAAAGTAGTTTTTAAAAAAACGTCAAGCTGAAAAGAAACGACGTGCAGGGGTTGAGAACTTTATTCACTTTGTCTTAGACATTATAGTGCTGTTGTACAGTTTACACAGTTAAACCAATATGTAAGAAAATAGATTTAAATAAAACCTTTAACAACATGACTCAATTTCCAGATAACTTAATCTCGATAACTGAGAATCTTCAGACACTTTGGAGGAAACTGTCTTTTTATTTTGTCCTGTTCTTAACTCACAGTTACGACACTAGTCACAGGAAACACTAGCAGGACAAACGAACTCTCCTGACAACCAGCATGAATTCATTTTATTTAACTAATTGGATAAAGTGAAACACTGCAGAAATAAAGTTTCTTACTTCTGAACATAGATGAGGATTCCCAGCATGTACTGATCCACCTCCAGACCTTCTAACAGAGCTGTTTTACTGCACAAACCCAAACACAAAGACGTTACAGAGCAGATATGAAGCATGTAGAAACAGTCTGAGTGTGTGTGTTTGTGTTTTTTTCATACTTGCACACAGGACATCTCCATGTTCCTCTCTCACAGTTGAGCTGCAGGTACGACTCCAGGTCAAAACACTGTGCGCGCACACACACACACACACACAACTTGTTAAGGCACAGAAGACGCAGCGACTGTGTTGTGTTGTATCAGATGATTAAACTGTGAAAAATACACAGCGCACATTGGGTTCACGTAGGTTCCCCACTCTTGAAAATGTTGAACCCATGAGGAGTTCCAACTGTTCTGGTCCTGTGTACTGGTGATTACCAGCTCAGTTTGCTCTGCAGCTCTCACCTGTATGTGTCTACAGTCGTGACCTCTGGCGGGCAGCTGGATGCGGCGGAAAGTGATGGGACATTTTAAAGAGACTCTGATGGCCGTCTGCTCCACTCCGTCCTCTCCGTTGAGCCCGGGAGTCCCGGGGATGGAACCACTGCTGAAATTCCTCTTTACTGAAACACAGAGTGTAAAGTATTGGAACACGTCTGTGACTCGGGGAGCAGTTTTTATACGTTTTTTGGGGACGGTTTAAGCAACAGGTACGACTTGAACAGTAGTTATTAGAAACTCTGATGAACTGGATTATTTCAGTTCTTCTTTAACTGCATTTTCTCCAGCTGCTTCACAAGGGAAAACATTTACTGACTGATCATGAAGCTTTTATTGTGAAACAGCTGCAACACTAGCTGTAAAAGAAGTAAAGAGAAACTTTACTTAAGTAAAAGTACCACTACTAACAAAACTATCAAAATACTAAAGTATAAATTGTGCATTTAATATGATACTTAAGTATATGTATGTGCATACATACGTAAAACTACCACTACTATCAAAACTATCAAAATACTAAAGTATAAATTGTGCATTTAATATGATACTTAAGTATATGTATGTGCATACATACGTTAAAGTACCACTACTATCAAAACTATCAAAATACTAAAGTATAAATTGTGCATTTAATATGATACTTAAGTATATGTATGTGCATACATACGTAAAAGTACCACTACTAACAAAACTATCAAAATACTAAAGTATAAATTGTGCATTTAATATGATACTTAAGTATATGTATGTGCATACATACGTTAAAGTACCACTACTATCAAAACTATCAAAATACTAAAGTATAAATTGTGCATTTAATATGATACTTAAGTATATGTATGTGCATACATACGTAAAAGTACCACTACTATCAAAACTATCAAAATAATAAAGTATAAATTGTGCATTTAATATGATACTTAAGTATATGTATGTGCATACTCTATTAACAGGGAGAGGAAAGAAAGTTACTAGAGTTCAGTCGTTTCTCTGAAATCCTTTAGTAACACAGAACAACCCTTTAAAGAGCAGCTGAGCGCATGAACTTACTCTTCGTGACACAGTGCTCTGCAGGCAGCAGCCTCTTCTTCATCAGACCCTGCAGCACCGAGCGAACCGACGGACGATGAACCAGCTGAAGGACAAACAGGTGAGACTGCAGAGACAGAGACGGATAAAAGACGTCAACGTTTAAATCAAGAACATGTATGTTACTTCAAATTCACGTTCATTCGTGTATTTGAATCAGGGTCTAAATACAGTTTGGTTTAATGGAGGATAGATTATAGGTTTGAATGTTGCACGAGCCGAGTGAGGTTTTCTAGCTCCAGGTTTGCTTCCAGTTTGTGCTCATTCATCATTGTTCACAGGTTGATTGATTTTACAGTCACCAAAATAAAACCTGTTTTCTGGAAAACAAACTTCCATAAATTAGTTTAAATGTTTCTGTCATGATATCAAAACATGCAGCTTTTACATTTGTTCTTTCTGAGAAAGGTTCCTCTGATTTGGAAGAAACAGGAACTTCTTGAAAAGTCCAGAAGTTCCTGTTTCTTCATGTTTAGTCTGAAACGTTGTGTGTTTGAATGTGAACTGAAGAGTCGACATATTCCGTGCGTTCGGTTCTTACACAGCAGCAGGCGGTGACGGTGATCTGGATGGTGTTCCTGCCCGGCTGACACACGTGCTTCAGGTACAAAGGCTTGTGGGAGGTTTTGTTGTTGCCTCGCTCGATGGTTAGAGGATTCGCGTTCACACTCACCTGAACACGAGAGCAGCAGATGAGTAAAAACCTCAGTGATGAAACAGGTTTATCACAAACACAGAATGAGGACGGAGGTCAGACCTGGACGGAGGCGGGCCAGTTGGTGTTCATCTGTCGGTCCTCGTGGTGGTAACACTTAAACTGGAGCTCCAGGTCCGGCCTGAAAAACACACATCAGTGAAGATCTGAAGGGACGGTGATTGTCCAGATAGTTCAGACGTTTGTTTCAGGTACAAACACTTGATTCCAACGTGGCCCAGGTGTTTTCTGGGTTTTTACCTCATGATGAGTGTTTTGTAGACGGAGTCTCGCAGCTGGAAGACGTGGTTGCTGACAGCCAGGTTGTGCTCTAATCTGAAGGGCTCCAGGACCACACCATCTCGCACCGGGAAGGTCAGTCGAAGGTCGTCACTGGGGTTACCTGTTAACAGGGAGTTAGTGTGGTCAGACACCTGCATTCCTTCTGTGACATCAATAATAATAATAATAATAATAATAATAATAATAATAATGGGATTATTCTGTGACTGAAAGATCTGCATGTTCTTCTACGTGTGTTTACCTGTAGGCGGAGGCGGGACCAGGCTCGCCATGTTGGGCTTGATGTCTGGCAGAAAGGAAGAAGGTGGGGGCTTAACATCACTGCTGCCAGGTGACATGTATGGTGGGGCCATGGAGCTGCTGGGGGTGATGGGGGGAGTCGGGTTACCGGGTACTGGTGATGAGGGGTAACCTGGCAACCCTCGACCAGGCTGAGAGAACGAGAAAGCATTCAAGTTATTTTGTGTACGTAGTTTACTGTGGCGGATAAAGTTTTCATCTTTGATAAGTATCAAGAATCCACAGTATAGTAGTAGCAGTAGTACTGCTACAAGCAGCATGTATAAACCCGGCCACAGGAGACTGAAACCACAAAACTGCTGATAAAAAAATGAACTGTCCACAAGTCGATGTGAGAAGCAGCGCGGCTTTAAAAGCGTGTAGAGTGAAGTCCGCTAGGACAGATCGATGGCTGTTTAGAATGAGTTCACCTGTGGACAGGACCTGCGACTGACAGCTGCTGCAGTTTCTTCAGTACTCTACTATTTCACCTGAGCCACTAACAGCAGCCGCTTCTCACACTGTTCCCACCACAGATCCAGCTCCACATAAACCTGGACCTGGGTTCAGACACCTGCTAAACACTCTGAATCTCCCTCTCATCTCTGTGATAACATGTACATTTTTATTGTGACACCTGACACAGGTTCATCCTAGTTCATAGGAATATATTAAGACTCCTGGCACTTACGTGTTATTTACTGATATGCGATAGCAAACTTTACAACACTGACCTCAGCTTAGCGGTGAGTTGAAATCATTTATTGAGTTGAGTACATTTACATTATGTCTATTTTCATTATATCTGGACTGTCTGCATACGTTCAGTCATAACACTCGTGTACAGTACAGTACATATACTCTGTTACTGCCTCCGTTACACACACAGCTCCTCTTACCCCAGATGGTTGGTTGAAGGAGTTGTAGACACCACCAGCGCCACCTGCTGTCAGAGGGTTTAAACCTCCGCCCTGACCGTTGAACTGGTCCTGCTGCACAAACACATGATCAACGACACAGTTCGATTTTTTTCATTTATCACTTTCAAATAAATTAACTAGCTCACAGTGAATCGTACTCCTCCTCACCTTGTAGTACTGTGAGTTAGGGGGTCCAGAGGGGGGGTACTGTGGAAGGGTCATCTTATGGCTCTGATAAGAGGGAGAGGAACCAGAACGCTGTGGGGTGGGACCTGGACCACCAGGACCTGCAGGGAAACAGACAAGACCCTGGAACATTGAACAACAGCTGGAAGACAACCTGCGGAACTACAGAAACTAATTAACTTAGCCTAGCCTTGTGCTAAGCTAAGCTAAGAATCCTGAAAAGGGACAGGTTCTGACAGCTGGTTCCATTTTGGATCCAATTTCAAGTTAACAGAATTACAGAGAGAACAATAATAATAGAACAAGAGAACGATATAACTAAATGATAAAGCATCAGAAGGCTGCAGGAAGTGACAGGACGACTGAACGAACACAAGCTGCAGTACTGTTGACACCACCTGCAGACGACTCACCTGGGTGGTACTGCATGTTGGGTCCAGCATACGGACCAGGTCCTGCATGACCGCCTGCACCTGTACCTGCCATCGAACCGCCAGCACCACCAGGACCTGGCATCACATTCACACTGGAACCAACGGGAATGCCGTACTGCTGAGACATTCCTGGGAACGACTGAGAGAAGAAAGCAAATTTAAAAATGACGGATTTATTAATTATTAACAACGTAAGCAGACTGGATAGCGCAGTGGTCAGTGACACTGACTTCAGAGTTATTTTCAAACCTGACATTTAATCATAGGTTCAAATGGCCACAAAACTAAAACTTCTCCAGAAACCTCAGAGTCAAAACTGAACTTTACAGTACTCTAGTCACTAAAAACCTGCTTTTGTTATCTTAACAGGATCACTGAAGGGTGAATATAGAACTACAGTATCAGCGAGACGACAGCATGATAAATGACAAGGTGAGAAAAGTGTAAAAGACTGAGGATCAACAATAAAAACTGGAAGTGAAAACAGCCGTTTGAATCAGAGTGGTGTCCTAATTATGAAGAAATGAATGATTCTGGACATTTAGACTGAAATATTTCTGATATTGCTGTGATGTTACAGTTCAGTTCATTTTAATTATTTAAACACTAATTATATTAACTAATGTACAAATAATTACAGACAGTCTAATCAGACCTCCTGAGTCACACCTCAGAGTTGTAGGGACGTTTGAGTCCTTGTGGGGGCCTCAGGTGGCCCTGCTGTGGTCCAGGGCCGTAGTTTGGGTGCTGTGGGACCCTCTGGGGGCCACCGCCAGGTCCGTACATTGGGCCCATTGAGGGTGGACCCCTGGTAGGGCCAGGACCGGGACCCATGCCTCCGGGAGCCATGCCAGGAGCACCACGGGGGCCAGAGTGAGCCATGAACTGGTTGTTGTAGGCTGGCCCCCCCATCTAAGAAACAATTACACATAATAAATAAAAGAAATTGGAACTGTTTGTTTGTGACGGACTCATGAGTCACCTCGTAAACTCAGATGGGAAGTCATGAGCAGCTCAGCGAGTGTTTCAGCATCTCAAATTAAATTGGTGAATCTCACTGAAGTGAACAAAGCTCAGAGAGAAAGGTCAGAAAAACGTGGGATCAGGTTCCAAAAATGTGAAATATGATCTGGGACGTCTGGTTAAAGGAAGAGATTTCTGTGTTTAAAGACAGGATGTTCTCTGAAAAGTTTTTCCAACTTATTAATCTTTAGCTGTGATGATGTCATACAAACACAAGTTGTTACGCAGTAATCCACCATGAACATGTCTCCATCTACGTCACTGGCCAACACAGCGTCTTGTCAGATGACGTCCACGACAGAAGTTGAAGCAGATCCAGGTTTCTTTCTGCATGATTCTGCGTCCCTGAGGTGCCGCTCCCCACTGAGCAAACACACCCAGCCACTCAGAATAATCACTTTAAAACACAAAGGGGTGTTCACAGTTTTTTTAGAAAGCTGGGCCAGAAACAGCTGCTGTTCACCGTGACTGAGACCTGGTTTTGCAGCCTACTTCCCCCCACAGAGGTTCAAAACGAGTCCAGCTCCACAACAAGGAAAAGTTGAGAAAGACTCAACTTTATGCAAATATCCTCTGACGCAGTTCAGGCAAGAGCCAACAGGGATCATGAGCAGAAAAACATCTAGCTGCTGCACTTTACTGTTGCATGTGTGAACGTACGAGAGTCTGTAGGACGGCTGTGGCTCAGGTGGTAGAGCAGGTTGTTCACCAACTACTGACAGTTTAAAACACAGCACATCCACTTACAATTCATATGAGGAGCACTTTATCAATTAAGGTAAGGAAAAGCTAAATATAATTATATATTATCTTTATTGATAAATCTGTCAGTTAATTTCTAGTTTTGTTGTCTATAAACTGTTAAAATTTGAGAATCAACGCCAGCTGCAGTTTCTCTTTTTCAACAACTATCACCATGAGCAAGTATTTTATTTTTTGTCGTTTGCGATTCTCCTATGGGTGCTCAGCAGATAGTAAGAGGAACCACCTACAAAGACAATTACACAATTACAGACTGTTATGAATGGTAACCACTCTCTGCTCCTCACCTGTCCGTAGTTCATCTCCTGGTTTTGTTTCTCCTGGATGGCAGCAACTGTTGCTGTAGCAGTGGCAGTTGCTGTAGCAGCAGCAGCAGCAACGGCGGCGGCGGCAGCAGCTTGAGTGAAGTCGGCTGAACCTCTGGAGCCTCCCGGGTTCGATGGGTAACTGGAAACAGATATTAGAGATATAGTTTATATTAGACATGTCAGGCCTGTTTTAATAGAGGAGTGTTGAAGCTCATAGAAATCAGATCCTTTTTCTTGTCATATTTAGTCCCAGCAACTTCCTCTGTACACAACAATAGATTAATCTGAAATAAAGTAAAACTAGTCTCATGGTCTTTATTCAGGTCTAAGTCTGGGATCATCCTCTGCACCAACAGAAACATTCAGCTGGAATATTCTCCGTCGTCTCCATCACCTCCTCAAACATCATCACTTTACAAACATGGTTTTTCAGTGTGTAACTTCCTGCAGTCTGAGCCGTTCCCTCCTTATTTCAGATCACAGCTCACTGACGTATGGACTGTCAACATGTTTCTGTTGCTGCTCTCAGACCACGGCAGACGCTGTCACATTCTGCTTTTTACTCCTGTTTGTTTCAGGAAATTAAACTTTTCCATAATTAAGGCAGAAAAGGAGCCTGATAAGGTGATTTTAAGGGGCTGGTTACACTAATGATCGAACCTCAACAGTAGGTGGTTCTCATAAATCGCTCGTTTCATACTGATGACAGGCTTGTGCAGTCTGGGGAATCTGACTTGAAACACTTGTACAAACAAACGTCACTGAGAAACTCAGGACAACAATGTTCTTACACCAAGTGGACTGAACGAAGACCGTCTGGCTTTAGGTATGTTGCTATTGGGCCTGTGCCACATAAACACTCCCACTAACTTGTACTATTGTTGTTTCCTGGAACTTCAACATTTGTAGGTCAGCTTGTTTCTAAGATAATACTGGAAAAGACGGTGTGTGCAACATATGCCACATCAACACCCACCTCCCTGTGTAGCCTCCTGGGCCTCCGCCGTAGCCCCCAGTGGTCCTTCCATACATGCTTTGGTTCATGTAGCCTTTGCTGGGTTCTCCGTAGCCCTGCTGGCCCATGTATCCTCCAGGTCCTCCAGCCATGCCTGGCCCACCAGGACCCTGCATCATTGGCCCCCCAGCTGGGCTTGCTCCATGTCCCATGACCCCTCCACCCAGACCCTGACGAAAACAGAGACACACACTCCTCAACACCTCATAAATCAAAATGTGGGACCTCGTATCGACAAAACCTCCTCTAGACCTGTTTGTGAGTAACAACAGCTGAAGAACTAGTCAAGAACAAATAAACAGCAGAAGACAGGAACAGGAACACACGTTTATCAAACACTAATTCATAGTTTCACATCTTCCCCGTCTTGTTTTGTGCTGTGATACCTGGCTGGCAGAGGGATTGGTCACTCCCCAGACGGTGGTTACAACAGAAAGGGATCCTGTGGGCTGATTGGGGGGCTGCTGCCAGCTGGAGGGGTCGTAGGGGTACGAACCCTCACTGTAGATATACAGAGAGAAAAATCAGTGTGTGAGTGTGTTTACGGAAACTCTTTATTCTATTTGCAGGAATTATTTCTGAAACTCTACAGATGATTCTGACTCAAAAACCCAGCTTTAGTCTGTGGAGCTGGATGTCAGCACTACTTCCTCTGATTCATTAAGTCTGCACTCGATCTGACTCTGGATGATTCATTCACATCAGATAAATACCAGTGCTGACTAAAGTTTGGTCCCCACGAAGCTGAATGTTTTGATACTCTTCACAGTTTTCTCTGAGACATGTTTAACAGAACAGACTAGCCGTCTTTCACTTCTTACAACTTTACTGTTAATCAAGAAACTCGTTTTTGGCGTTTTATCAGTTTATAAATGTTTCTGCTGTGTGTGTACCTGTGGGGGTTGTTGGCCAGTCCAGCCTTCATCTGGTTTAGAGGGTTCATAGTGGGGGGACGGGGCTCACCGGGGTCCAGTCACACAGAAAGAGACAGAGAGTCCTGTACAGAGAAACAGAGACAGAGAGAGGATTAATTACATGCAGTCAGCTGATACAATTCAATTATAACCAACAAACTACATTTCCCATCTGCCCCTGACAGACGTGATCTGTGAGTAACAAAGCCTTAAAGCTCTATTTTTTTGACGCCTGCCAAATTACATTGAAAAATGTAGAGATTTAAAGAAAATGCAGCCTGTCAACTATAACGACTACAATACCCACAATGCCCTGCAGTGTTCATCCCATAGTTCAGCACTGTTTTCAATAAATGAAATCACTAACTACCTGATCAGAATTTTTATATTTTAATTTATAAAGTGTGAAAAACTGGTGAAATCAGACCAGACTGAAAACTAAAGTTAACGTTAACAGTTAACTACTGATTAACGTTCAGTAACTATCTGTGGTTAAAGGGCAAATAAACAGCGAGTGATAGCAGAGTTCCTGATGACCTTGCAAACACTTTGTCTTAAAAGAATTTCAACTATTTTGTTTTATTTCCTTTAACCTTTAAACCAGATTTCTACTGCAACTAAGAGTTACAAAGAATTAGTACCTCTTACTTTGGTACTGGGCGTTCTGACCAGCTGCTCGGCCAAGTCACTTTAACTAGCACAGTAAGACTCTTGGATTACTAATCTATTACTGACTCCACCCAACAGCATGTTAGACTAGTTTACTTAGGCTAGTTTAACTACTTCGTCTGTTTTATTAGTTGCATTAGTTTCACAGTCACTAAATA
Source organism: Anabas testudineus (assembly GCF_900324465.2). NCBI lineage: Eukaryota > Metazoa > Chordata > Actinopteri > Anabantiformes > Anabantidae > Anabas > Anabas testudineus. The sequence goes on along the minus strand of NC_046618.1, from coordinate 25,121,451 downwards.
CTAGTCTGCTAGCCAGTCTGACCAGTTTACTTGGTGTCACTGACCAGCTCATGAGAAAATTTCACTTGTTTAGTATCAACTAACAGCTGCTAGCTAGTTCAGATCAGCCTGTTTTACTAGTCTCCCAGTTAGTCATACTGACTAGTTCACGTATTACAGTCACTGCTGTATATATCTGTTAGACTCAGGTGTGTAAGACTAGTTTGCTCACCACTGATGGCTGCAGTAGTCATCCCGACCACTTTCGCTTTCCCTTTGACTAGTTTACACCACTTCTAATTGGTTAAGGTCTAGTTGAATATTAGCATACTGGTCAGTTTGACTAGTCAATCAAACACAGATTTCTTGCTGTGTTTTTCCAACGAGGACTCTAAGCTCAGATGTAATGAAGATGCATCAGCCCCCCCCAGCAGCAGATCAGAGTGACATCGGTCAACTTCTGACCCGACGGAACTAAATCACATCACTGATAAACACATTATAATGACGATTACATGGTTCACAACACCCCAGTTTGAACCACGTGTAACAGGCAGCAGAAGATATTATTCTTCACTCAGTTACATCAGATCAAAAAACACAAATAACTAAAAACCCAAAAATGTGATAAAACCACAGTCTGGTGACTCAGATTTTCTTCATATGAATGTTTAAACTTTCCTGGATGTTTGTGTGTCATTAAACACATCATCACCACCATCATCATCAGGCTGATATCTAAATTTCCTCTGAAGAAAATCATGTCACAACTAAAACCCCATTTATGTTTAATAAAAACATTATGTAAAATGTTTGTGGAAACAAGCAGACTGTGGAACTCATCCACATAAAACAGACAGAAAACAACAATGAACATATCCACCACCATGGATTTAAATCAAACCAAGACGTGTTTTCAGTGTTAATTTAAGGGTTTTTCTTGTGAATATCGTATGAATCGGGTAGAAATTACAACCCTACAATCACCCTGTAATCATAGACAAACTGCTTTTAGGGTCTCTGATATACTTGGAAAATTGGCTGCTCAGGTGTTCCATGACCAGGTGTGTTATTACCTTATTAGATAATTTACAGGTGAGCAGATAAAAGGTCTAGAGTTGATTGTAAGCGCTGTTAACTGTCGGCATGTCACTGCCAGTGAACAACCCATCATTGGACTGAAAACACAAATCACCAGTGACTGAGTAAACTCCTTTTCAACAGATCAGATCAGGAGCAGCTTTAAGGAGATATTGGTATCAGTGTCACAGTCAATCAACAGAAGAGTTCACTAGAGTAAATACAACATGGTGAGTTTAAAACAACATGTAAATCAGATTAGAGTTTGTTAAAAACATGTAAAAAAAAAAAACCTGCAGAGTTCTGGATGAACAGATGAGACAAAGATCAATTTGTACTAAAACGATGGGAAGAGACAAACAGCTCATGATCTGTAACAGGGTGGAGGGAGTGTTATGGTGTGGACATGTACAGCTGCCAAAGGAACTGCTTTTCTAGTTTTTTATTGATCACTAGTGCAGAAACCCAGGATCTGATGATGAGTTCAGACATTAGTCACTGGCTACAAAACTTCAGAAACCAACTATTAAAACTGAATTTAACCTTCATCGTTATACCAAGTGTTTCTGAGCCACCAAATGTGAGTCTATGAATAAGAATGATCGCTATTCCCACACAGTCCAAACAATATTTTCAACCAAACTCTTAAATAAAAGTCAGACACTTTAAACACATCATGGTCACTTTGTTTCCCCTGTGGTGTCATACAGAGTCAAAATGCTAGAAAGTATGTCACTGTACTAACAACCTGATGATACAGTTTATACTTTCTACAAATCATTTAACCAGACATGTCAATCAGTTCAAACAAACCATAACCAGCACCGGCCAACAATTTCCTAACTCTCCAACTGCTCCCTCTGCACGGTGACACTCCCAGCTATTTGCATTTCATTCCAACACCTGATGACACCTATCGGGTGTTCAAGTCTGTGACTCACCTGAGGTGAACCTACCTGCTGCACCTGCTCACCTGGGTTCAGTGACGTTTTACTAGTAATGCCAAACACTAAAACTTCATTTTATATATAATTTTAAAAGAAGAGAATGTGCTGATACCCACATGCTGCTGGATTTTTAATCACATATTTGTTTGAACCCATCTATTATTCTCACAGCTGAGTGTCGAGGATCTCACTAATCAATCTCCGCTGTCATATTTTCATTTTAAGAGTCTGGAATTGGATTTTGTTTTGTAAATTCCCTCTTTCTGTTTGTCACTGACATGTGTCCAGCTCCGGTGTGAACATGATGAACTCCTAAACTGAAACACATGCTCAGATTGAACTGAAATGTGAGCCATGTGTGAACAAGAACAACAAACCGGCAGGTTACAATATGTTCCCTCCGGTTTGTCCTGAACAGAAGCTTCTTCATTACTGACCAACACGTCCTGGGTCTCCTCCGACCACATCTATTCTCCTCCACTCTCATGGAGGCTGACGTCTGTTTATGAACAAACAATTTCAACTGTTTGATAAAATAATTGATAAATTATTCCAAACAATCAGAGAGGTGTAAACACTACAGAAGAAGTGAGGGACAGTGGACGAAGAAGAGAGTTGACCATCACCATCAGATGATCATTATTATTATTCTCAGTTTATAGCTGGATTTATAAAGTGGATAATCGCCAGCTCCATCCCAGCAGTGCTGCTTCTACCCTCTCTGAGTTACAGTGATACCTGCTGCTCAGGGTGAACCCACTCTCTGTGGACACAGCCAGCAGGGACCTGCTACAGACCCGAGGTAACGCAAAACACAGCCGTGACCCTTCAGGGGCTCCGTAGCTTCAGTCAAATAAGTGGAGCTGAAAAAGTTCGTTTAATCTACAAAATCTCTTTTCATCATTTTACACACAGAAATGACAAATGAAGATTTGCTGCTGTTGGTGGTTTGAGCAGGTACGACTGTTTACTCAGGTAAATGATCTGCGCCACTCACCTTTTTTACGGAGGCCCCGGAGGGTCATGGCTGTGACTTCGTTTTTTAAACTATGCGTTTGTTTTTTTTGCAAAATCCTCATTAAACTTATTTCGATGTGACGCAAAGTGGCTCTGAAAGAGCTCCACACCACGACCCTGAGGGGCTCCGTACTGATGTGCACGAAACACACGCACGCTACTACTACTACTAGGAATAATAACTTTATCCCGAATAATCAAACCCTAAATAAACCACTGTGTTGTCCCGGGTCTGTAGTCTTCTAATCTCCGTGTGAATTAAAAACCTCGGACAAAATGACTGTTGCAGGAGACATTTTGAGATTCCTCGTAGTGTTACAACCGTGGAGATGCTAACACTAACATGCTAACAGGCGGCTCCCTGTGAGCACAGCGGCCGGGCAATGAGGCTTCTCCTAGCTGAGGGGAGCACCGCTGTTAGCGTTAGCATGCTAACGAGAAGGCAACAGCCCGATGCGTCTAAACGGCCGAAAATCATTTACAAAACGCTGTTGTTCATATAGCCACAAAGTGACACACCAAACATCAGATAATTTGTTAAAATCACGGCGAATGAAGAGAAAATAATTTCCCATATGGACTGTTACCAAGCTAACACGTTAGCCTAGCTAGCCCAACGGGCTGTGACAATAGAATGCTGCGAGGCTAACAGTTAGCTTCAGCTAGCTTCTTCCTCCAACACAAAACACTCATTTTGTGTAAATGTCGCCAACAGTTGGATCCACACGGACCAGTCCGCTCTATGTCTTAATTATCACCAGGGTCAAACCAACTTCATTATATAAATGTTTATATTATTTACAGAAACACCGAAGAGAAATGTTGGTTTTCCCACAGCCGACCTACCTCCTCTACTTTCCCGGTGTCCGAGCCCTGCTCCGGGGCTCCGCGGTCCGAGCTCCTTCGGGCCTCCAGGGCATCAAGATCCGAACGTATCTTAGGTCAAACACCACAGCTGGAAAAGTCTGCTCCGAAACGATCCAAAATATCCAGACAGATGTCACAATAAATCCTCCGCGAAGGCCGAGATTCCACCAGCGGTGCTGGCTTTGGTTACCTCCGGCCAGCTACCCAGACCTCCGAGTCCCTGCCGCCGCCGGCCTCCGCGTCCGATTATCCGGCTTCAGGAGGCGACACCATCCCCCGCAGCTCCAGGAGTGTAGATAGGGAAATGAATCAGATCTATTATTAATACCCGAGACTCGGTTTCTGTATGAAGTTTGACACTGGAGCTGGTTCGGTGTGTCTCCTCTGCATTGCTGCTGCCGGTGGTAGAAACCAGCAGGTTAGACAGGAGGAATGCAGCGTCTGGAGGCAGAGCTACTGAGAGAGAGACAGGCAGGGGGAGGAGGGGGCAGGACGAGGCCGACAGACAGGCAGGGAGAGAGAGAGAGACGAACCTTGTCTGACAGAGATCCTGGTATATTACAGTTCATACACTGAACCCCACCGAGCTGTCAGGATCCAGGTGAGGAGGTGTGACCTGAAACATGAAACTGGGAGACTGGTTAGGGTTAGGGCAGGAGCAGCCAACACTGGTCCTCGAGAACCATCCCCGCACTTACACCTTCTGATCCGAACACACCTGATCCAGGTAATGAGCAGTGGGTGGAGCAGGGAAACAAGCTGGAGCTGTGGAGTTAGCCACAGGTTGGGGTTAAGGTAACACTGGGGTCAGTCGCAGCTGGTTTGTGTAGGCTGGAACTTGCCACCTCCTTTGAGATGATCCTTGTTTCTTCTCCCACATTCGTCTCATCACACAGACACAGTTCACACAGTGTCAGCCGGCTGATGTCTGGACTCTGGACCCTGTCTAACAGGGTGTTTGGAGAACCCGCTCTGCAGCCGTGTAACCACAACAGAATCAGAGGGAGCTCAGGTAAACGAGAGGAGAACGTGGAGAACTATGCAGCAGAAACTGAAACAGAGAGTTTATTAGTTTACTACCTGACAGGACGATAATTTAAACAGGAAAAACCAGATCACATCAGCAGGACTGAAAAACAACAACGGTTTGTAAAAACCTTTCCATCCATTCACTATCGTTGGATAGACAGTAGCTGAGGGTTGGAACATATTGCCCAGTGCTGCTGAAGCCAACACCACCTGGAACCTCCTCCTCACTGCATCCGTCCATCAGAAGACTGAAGAGGTGTTTCAGCCACATCACACAGGTCCACATCTCTGGGTGAATCTCTCCAGGACCAGGAGGTGAACTGAGGTCCAGTCAGCCGTCGGTTCTGAATTACAATATTTTATATATTTATATATTTTGTAATATATCTAGAGTTGTCCAACATTATCCACGTGTCCCGCTTCATTTGGTTTCTACTATCAGCTGGTTGTTGAAGTGGAAACAGGGAGTTGTGGCAGGTTTGTGTTTTGTGGACAAAGGACCAGCACAGAAATCTTTACAGTCACAGTGGTTTGAAGCGTGAGAAAAAGATTTATGAGTAACAAAGGTGGAAATAATAAATAAATGTTTTTAATAAATACTGTAGCCTCCTTTAGTCCAACAACAGTGGACCTACATTTCCCATAATGCACCACGATCGCTCTTCTTCATCTCCTTGCCTGGTAAAGAGCCACGTCTTCAAACCATCGAGTCTGTGACACACACAGGATGATGTCCATGTGCAGACGTCTGTGTCCGATGATGTCACGGTGATGTCACTGTGACGTCACCAAGGTTATTTTCACATTGGTGAAGCTCATAGCAGCACACACACACACACACACACACACACACACACACAAAGAGAACTCTGTGTGTGTACCGACCGTCCTCTCGTCTAAAGAGATGCTGCTGTGATCTGCAGTCTCTGTTGCCGTGGCAACCGATGCTCAGAAACCCACATACACACACACACACACACACACACACACCTGTGAGACAGGTTTGATTTGATGTGTAACAGACCCTGTGAGAAGATGAGTGAAGAGGAGGAGGAGGAGGAGGGAAACAGAGGGAGGAAGAAAAGGAAGAGAACAAAGGAATTCAGCAACTGATCAGAAAAGGAAAAGTGAAAGAGAGAAGGGAAGAAGGAAAGGAAGCAAGGAATGAATCGAAATAACAAAGGGACTGAGGTGAGGAGGAAAGGAAAGGAGGACAGAAAGGAATGACACAAAGAGGGAGAGAGACAGAAACAAGACACTAAGAGAGAAGGAAAGGACAAAATGGACAAAAGACAAATGTTGACAAGATGCAGCTGTGAACAAACTGAACCAGGGTTTGAATTAAAAACATTTTTAAGAAAGGGAAGTGAATTTATCAGCTGTTCAACCATCACACTGAAATAAATCAATAAAAAACAGCAGAGACGAGGTGAATGAGAATTATTAGGTACGTTTATTAATATTAATATAAAAATAGAGATAAATAAAACACTGAACTGGGCTGTGACACATGATGAATTCCTTTATGTTTGATTCTTCTGTATTCTTATGTATTAGTGAAACATTTAGAGCATCAGGTTAAATTTATGGAACATTTAACAATTTAATGTAGAAACAAATCAACTAAGAAATATTCTTTACTCTTCAGGTGTTCAGAAGTTGTTTCTGTCCTACACTCTTCATCAGAGAATAAATAAAACCGGACGTTTATGACTTTAAAAGTTTTGTTGGTGAGTTTCTGCTGAGAAAATTATTTATAATTAAATACCAATAATATAAGATAAAGCTAGCACTGTGTTACATAAAAAGTACTTTTACCATTTTATTTTGGCATTTTTACTGAATAAAAAGATGAAACTGCAACTAAAACAACTTTTACACTGTAAGGCTGAATTTAGTTAGTTTTAGTGATGCTTGAGGTACTTTTACTAAATAAAAAAAACCTACAGTATTTCTTTTGTTTAGAATATTTACTTAAGGTAATGTTTAAATTTAAAATCTAAATTTTGTACAGTGTGGTTGAAGTTTTAGTAAGTGAAGTCTTTATTTAAAATTAATAATATTGTATAATGTATATGATAAATAAAACTCATCTACACTGGTCTGTTTGATACTTTTACTTTGGATATTTAAAGTACAATTTTAGAAAGATTTTTGAAATTTAATAACCTTGGTCAAAGTCTCAAAGTCTAGGTGGAGGCTCATGGTACGTACTGATGCAGAAAGGGTTATTATTCACACATAAGACAGATTGAAATGATTATTTTTCTAAGATGTAAAAAATAAAACTTGGTTCAGGACATAATGATGATCAAAGACAGAGGCAGCGGCTCTTCAGTACATACAGGATTCTTTATTGAATGAAGCAAAATAATGAAGAGAATTTCAATCCCCTATTATGAAAATAAATAAATCATTTTCTTTGTCTCCCAGAGGCCCAGAACAACACTACCTGCAGCTGACTTCATGTTCTGCCGTCGTCCATTCAGCTGCTCGACACCAAAAAAAGAAACAATAAAAACATGATCGGATCCATTTTGGCACGAGATGATCGCTCGCCGGAGAGAAAAAGAAAAAACAGAGAGAGGAGTCAAAGGGTAAAATCAGAATCAGCAGCGCATTTGGTTCAGTTCATGTAGGGACGCCTGATTGTGCGGATCATTTTATTCCCCAGATATCCCTTCAGAATAAAATACAAAATAAAGTAAAATCTCAGTGTGCGGGTAAAGCGTTGCCATGGTGACTAATTACAGACAGTCCTTAACGAGCAAACACCTGCTGCTGGAGTGATCCTCAAATCATTACTCTCATTTTTTCCCAGCTAGCTGTGCTCCCACCAGTTTCCAGTAGGGAGCGCTAACGATGCTAACGAGCCATTTATTAAAACACTAATAATAAAATGTTTCCTGCAACGTATCAGAGGAAGAGAGGATGATGATGGTGAAGATGGAATAACGAGAGAATAAAACAAAAAAACAAAAAAACACAGGAGTCGTGGCTGTGCTGGGTAATAACTGGAGGGGTGTGTGTGGACGGAGGAAGAGGGGTGTGTGTGTTGAAAGGGTCAAAGGTCAGAAAGATTCAGGCTTTATTCTACCACATTGTTTGATTTGTCAGGGGCAACGGTGCCTAAATAGTTGCCAAAACAGAAAAACCTCTAAGGCATCTTTAGTTTCCTTCATTTTACCCAAGTTGCCCCTCAGTGTTGCCCCGAGTCTTGACTCCAGATTGCTCAGACACTCTTGATGAGGGCCGGGTACCAAACCTAAACACTTTCTAAATACTGACTGAAATGTTTCATTAAAAAGTTCTGAAAAGTGGCAGAATGAATTCAGACTGCACCAGACTCCATTCAGAAATTTGCCAAATTTAGAATAAATGTGATTTAAAACTCTCGTATGATTTGTGTTTTGATTCAGGACACTGGTTCTCTGATTTCTGTCTCACTCCCGTCTGGAATCCTGCCATAAATCTAATTAATATTTACCAATCAATGAAAACAGATGCTCCCCCGTCTCCTTTTCTGTGATTAATTCTAGACAAATTTGAGCTTTGTCACATTTAGTTTTTCTTTTACGTCAAACATCTCTAAATAAATTCATCAAGCAGCAGACAAACCAGACCATTTTCCTTTTCAGTCTGACAAGAAACAACTTGTTGAGGCAACTTGTTGCCCACTTAGTTATTGCCTGTGGTGGAACATAGCCTGAAGCTGCTGTACTACAGAACAGAGTACACACGGTACCGATACTACGCACTGACACCTGTGCTGCTGATCCTGTGTTCTTCTGCATACTGTTAAATACACAAACGTACTACTTTCAAAGCAGCAGTAGTCGTACACAGTTACTGTATGTTGTCCCACATGTTTACTACACACAGATACTATGAAGTACACACTGTAGGGCTGCAACAAACTCTGGTTTGAAATTTCAAATGAGAAACATGTTTATTAGTCTGTCACATGCATAAAAGTGTGTGGACAGGTGAACACGTCAGTCTAAGACCTGAAACATGCTTCAGGAAGTTACGTGATCGTTCCCACACAGCTCCTACACACACTTCGATTCCTACTTCTCGCTTCTTTAAAGCTTTGGATGAAAATTGTTTTTGCTACATTTCAGTGGTTCGATGATGAAGAGCCCAGATTCACCGTGTACTTGTACTGTAGTAGTAAGTAGTAAACTGTGTCACATTATAAAAACTACAAAATGTGAGTTTGTTTTTGGTTTTTGAGTTTAACTGGAGTGAAATTTAAAACGTGAAAACAACAGACTGTAAACTTGGTGATTGTGTGGTATTATTTGCAGTTGGAATACTTCACATGTGTACTATTTACTTAGTATTACACAGTGTTAGCAGACTGTGCAGTACGCAGAATTAGTCCATGTATTATCTGTGTACTATGTTCTTAGCAGTACAGAGTAATTATGCAGTAGTACAGTGTGTTATATCTGTGTGTTGATGCTGCAGTCTGAGCATAAAACTGAATCCAGGGGGTCATGGGTCAAGGGTCGGGGGGTGAGACAGTAGAGAGTTTCATCCAGGTGTCGCAGGTGTTTACTGCTGATCTTTGAACGCGTCCAGGCCGAAGGCGGTGTCCAGGAAACGCCTCAGCTCCACCAGGTGAGTGTTCTTGTTTCCTGTGGCCGGAGCCGCTGCCGGTTCTCTGCCGGCATACCTAAGACACAGACAGGGTCAAAGGTCAATGTGGACTCCCCCCTCAACTGTCACCGTCTGATAACTAAAAAGATGACGAAGGTCGTTACCAGACAGGCTTGGATCTCTGGTTGGTGGTCCTGATGCGAGGCTTCACGTAGTCGTAGTAACCCTGGTTCTTGTGCTCCTCCTGACACCAAACCACGTCAGCGTTAGGGAAACGCTCCATCTCCGCCTTCACCTGGTCGAACGGGAACGGAGACAGCTGCAGGGAGGAAGAGACGTAGACACATCAACACGACTCCTCAGCTTTAGCTCATGTTGGTTATTTTAGCACAGCAAATAAAAACTCAACCAACAGCTCAGTTTGCTTTAAATGTTCAGTCCACAATTCTGAAGCATCACAGCAGCAGTTCCTGAATGAGAGCAGTGTAGCAGCGCAGCTCTGCTACACTAAACCACAAAATTCAGTCATATTCTCCTGTTTGTCCCATCAGAAAACCACCTGTGTTTTGTAAGAGGCAAAGAATGTGGGCCAGGCTGGATAATTACAGAGAGAAAGGAGGTAGCCTACACAAACCCCAACAACTAGAGAGAACAGCAGAACATGGAAAGTGAGGAGATCTGTGAGGAGTTCTCTCTGCTCCAGTGGGAGACAAATCCAAAGACAGTGGGAAACAAATCATTCTTTTATGCAGACAGGTGTATTTTTAGGTCTGTACCTGCTCCATGCGAGCGATGGCCACAGTCCCCTCCATGCCTCTGTTCTTCCTCTCTTTGGTCAGCTCATAGTAGACCTTCCCTGTGCAGAAGATCAATCTTTTCACCTCCTCTGGACGCTCCAGCGCTGGACCTCCTTCTGGGATCAACCTCTGGAAGTGAGTTCCTACAGAGGAGAGAAGATGACGAAGAAGAAGAAGAAGAATAATAAGGAAACACAGACTCTTTAAATCTAATACGGTACATAATGATGGAGGTGAAGTTACCAGGCAGCATCTCGTCAAAGCTGGATCGAGCCTCTGGGTGACGCAGCAGAGATTTAGGAGTGAAGATGATCAGCTGGTGAGAAACAGGAAGAGGATCAGGCTTTATAAAATAAAAGTACATGTGAAACATAAACTGAAACTTTATTCTCTCTTATATATTAAAGAGCACTAAAGGTGTGTGTGTGTGTGTGTGTGTCTTACAGGCTTCCTGAACGGCAGCAGGATCTGTCGTCTGAGAACGTGGAAGTAGTTTGCAGGACTTGAACAGTTCACCACGATCCAGTTGCAGTCGTAGAGTTGACGCGTGGCAAAGTCCTCTGTGATGTTCTGATATGAAGACAATCGGTTTAATGAAAATGAGAATGAAGCCACTCACTCCTGTGTGTGTGTGTGTGTGTGTGTGTGTGTGTGTGTGTTAGAGTCTTACTGGCATGACATCAGGGTCATCGTTGCACATCTGGAGGAATCTCTCTGGACGAGCTGAAGAATGTTCTGGACCCTGAAAACACAGACAGAGACTCAGACACACTGAGCTGTGTGTTTATTACTCAACAGACCTCATTCTTCAGGTCTAACTTGTTGAAGAGATTATCTCTGGTCTGGAGTTCTGAGCCTGTGGTTCTCACCATGCCCTCCAAGCCGTGTGGCAGCAGCAGCACGATTCCGTTCTGTCTGACCCACTTGGCCTGACCGGGAGAGATGAACTGATCGATGATGCCCTGAGCCGTGTTGTGGAAGTCTCCAAACTGGGCCTCCCACAGGATCAGAGCATTGGGACTCGCCATTGCAAAACCCAGCTCGAAACCTAAAATACACAGAAAATAAAACCCGATTAGAAACAGAACCCATGATCAATCTGTAGAAGGACTAAAAAAGCAGCAGCTTCACGACGGACTGACCGAGAACGCCGTACTCGGACAGCGAGCTGTTGCAGACAGTGTATGGTGCCTGGTCAGGAGACAGGTGGTTCATGGGGATACAGGTCCTCTTGTCCACATTCTGGTCATGGAGGACGTGATGACGGTGGCTGAAAGGAGACAAAACAGCATCAGTCTGCAGAACGACTGTAGAACACAGGACTGAAAACGCTATCCTTCCTGAAGTAGTGTATTAGAACTGAACTTAACATTCAGGTGAAAACAAAAGCAGACGCAGAACCTGTCTGCAGGTGGATCGTTCACCTGAATGTGCCTCGTTCTACGTCTTGTCCTGACAGTCTGACGTGAATTCCCTCCTTCAGCAGTGACCCGAAAGCCATGTACTCCGCCAGAGCCCAGTCCACCGTCCGGTTACGAACCATCTCAGCTCGGCCCTTCAGGATACGACTCAGACCTGAAGCAACAAGTTTGGTCAAGAACCAGAATCAAGTACCAGAATCTCACTGTGATACAGGAAACGCAATTTGGTGTCAGAGCCGATCTCCACTGGGTTAAAGGTTCCTGTTCCCACAAAGCATATAATTTGTGTCAGACCTCCGTGGATGGTGAAGTCCTCCACAGGAACGGACGAGGCCACCTGTCCGATGTGGTTCAGGCTTTCCTCAGTTAGACCGGTGGAGGGGCAACTCATGGACTTTGGCTGTCCGTCCAGGGTGAAAAAACCTGAAGACAACAACAGATCAACAGTTTTTGGACCAGAACAGATTCAGACAGACTCTCATAAAGGCAGCCCACAGTAAAGCCATCCTCTCTCACCAGGCCAGGGGGAGTCCAGCCAGTGCTTGATGTGGAGGATCTTCTCGTCTTTGGAGCGAGCATACGCTTCCTCACAGATCTTATCGTACTTGGCGATCTCCTCCTGCAGAGAAGACAAAAAAATATATAAAAATCGGATTTTGCCGAATTTCTGCAGCTCATTTCTAATAAATCTGAAATTCTCGTTAACATTACAACATGTTAGGCCTGTTTAGAATATAGCAGATAAATTAGAGCGATGCAGAAACTATTGTCCTGCTTTCATCTCCTGCTGATTCACTGGTGAGAAACTTAAAAAATGTTTTAATCAGGGCTAATTCAGCTGCTGAGCCTCCATCAGTGAGTGATGAAGCTGCCCATGCTGTTGAAACCTCGGTGTGTGTCAGGCTGAGTTTCAGTTTTCAGTAACCTGACTCCGTCTGTGTGGCGTTTGTGTGTTTTACCTCGTACTCCTGCCTGCTCACAACTCCCTCTGCGATCAGCTTCTCAGCGTATTTCTGCAGAACCGGTTTTTGCTTCTTGATCTGTTTGTACATCAGCGGCTGAGTGAACATTGGCTCGTCCATCTCATTGTGACCCATCCGACGATAACACACCTGCACAGACAGACAGGTTCACAGGTGTGTCTCAGTCCACAGTTCAGTTAGTTTTCACTTTTATGACACAGATGAAACTGAGCGTTCACTGACCAGGTCAACCACCACGTCCTTGTGGAACGTGGCTCTCCACTCAGCAGCCACCTTGCAGACGTAGATGACGGCCTCGGGGTCGTCGGCGTTGACGTGGAAGATGGGAGCGTTGACGACTCGAGCCACGTCAGTTGGATATGGAGACGATCGAGCCATACGAGGATCAGTGGTGAAACCGATCTGAAAGAAAGGTTCCAGCTCAGGCTCTCCCTCATTTAGCTTTTCTCTGCTTTATATTGGTGGTTCCTGCTATTTCTTTGTTACCTGGTTGTTGACGACGACGTGCACGGTGCCATGCGTAGTGTAGGACGGCAGGTCAGACAGGTGGAAGGTTTCATAGACAATACCCTGACCTGCAAACGCTGCGTCACCATGGAGGAGGATGGACATCACCTGTAGACAGACGAACAGCACAGTGCTACAGGTTACTAATGAGGCTGACCACTGCACAAAGCTTTAACTGTTCCTGAACGTGGCTCTTGTGATCCTTTTAGAGCCGAGACAGTGGTTACAGAGAGTTGGCTGATAAATAAAGTGTCTGCAGATAGATCTGCAGCCTACACTGGGAGCATCCACGTCTACAAGCACTCTTGCCCACTGCGCTCTGCAAGCAAACAATGTCCTCACCTCACCACCAATTTTCAAGTGTCTTCTGAATCTCTCTCCGCACTTAAAACCTTATTAAAAAAAAAAAAAAAAACCCTAACTAAATGTCAGATGCATTTCATGCACATCTGACTGAAAATTATCGTGCATGAACGTGAAAATTTATTTAGATGTTTTAGTAGCACTTGAAGAGATCAGCGATATTAGATAATTGCACGGTGGTGTACTTCTGTGTGCAACAGAGTACACACCATGTGGGATTCCTCACAACAAAGCTGGTGAGGCGTTCAGGGACGGTATAGAGCATAGATCAAGTTTAGCATATTTGTGTCTCATTTTTAATTATTAAGTAAAAAAGTGTTTTATCTGATGCAATAAGGGGAAAATTGAAAAACCCACATTGATTGTGACGTTGTGCGTTTTGTTGCTACAGAACTCTTTCATCTGTTGGACTCAGCGAAAGCTCAGTTCAGTGTGTAAGAAAATGGTGTTCACCCTTTTCCCGTCATTGTCTCCACTGTAGAACTGTTCAGCCTTGGTCTTTCCCTGCACCACGGGGTCGACGGCCTCCAGATGAGACGGGTTGGCCACTAGAGACAAGGTGATGTTTCTGTCTGTCACACGGTTGATACGACGGTGGTACATCCCCAGATGGTACTTCACATCTCCAGAGCCCTGAGAAGGAAAAACTCAGTGAATACAGTCCTGAAAACTGTTCAGTAGAGTAGCTATTAAAGAACAATAACTCCAACTAAAGCACTGAAATAATTCTTTTCAGCAATTTGAGTTTCAAACATTAAAACTGCAAACTTCATGTGTCAATGATGATTTTTAGCCAAACATTTACATAAGTACTGCATTTAGGTGGTTTTTCACTATTTACTTTATTAGGTACACTTTGCTAGTATCGCTTTTTTCTTTACAGAACTGTCTAAATTCTTTGTGGCACATATTTAACAAGGTTCTGGAAACTTTTCTTAGAGAGTTTAATCCATATGGGCATGATAGCTTTATGCAGTTGATGCAGATTTGTCTGCTGAAAATTAAACACCAATCTTCTGCTCCACCACATCGATGAAGGTGTTGTGGATTTATCTGAGTACAGTGAACTCACTGTGATGTTCAAGAAACCAGTTGAGATGATTTTAGCTTTGGGACATGGTGTGTATCTATCGAATGATGGGTGCACTGTGGTCATAAGGGGATAGAAACGGTCAGCAACACTGATGTAGGCAGCAGCATTTAAAAAATGCTTAATTTGTACTTAATTAATTTGTAAGGGGCCCAAAGTGGGACATGAAAATATCCCCCCACACAGCTACAACACCACCAGCCTGAGCTGTTAATACAAGGTAGGATGGATCAAATCCATCCAATTATCTGTTCTCCAGATTTGGTGAGTCTGTGAAAGCTGCATCTTTCACGTTTAGTAGGTTCAGAGATGTCTCCCTAAGACCTCAGCTGTAGTGAGTGGTTATTTGAGTTGCTGTGGAGTTACTATGTCTACGAGCCGAGTTCCTACTTATGTTAACGAGCAGTTGAACACATGTACCTGATCAAGTGGCTGGTGAGTGTTTAAGCAAGTCCCCATTTATTCTGACGGCACATGGCAATTACACACTTTATCCTCATCACCTGCTCCTCCTGTGTGTGCAGCTTTAGTAAGAGCAGCTAAATTACCTCATCAGCAGCTTCCAGTTTGGAGTCGAACTGGCAGAAAATCTGTTCCAGTTCTTTACGGATCACGTTGGCCAAAACATTCAGACGACCCCTGAAATAGAGCGAGAGAAGAGGAGTCAAGATGAAACCTGGCTGCAACTCTACGATGCTCACGTGGACAAAGCTGAGAGCTACATCAGATTTGATTAAAGGCACACCGCAGTGTGCATTTGGGGACAGTCATACTGGGAAACTGAAACCCTGGCTGACACAAAGCAGGTTGGGTTCAGTTTTCTAGTCTACTTCTGGGTCTTGTGACCACAGCAGCCTCAGATTTCTGTTCTTGGCTGACAGTAGTGGAACCTGAGTATTTAACTGAGTTACTGCTGTGTTTTAGCTCCATGAACAAGCAGATGTTCTTAATAAAGTGTGTGTTACCTGTGAGGCATGCCCATGATGACGTAATCCACTCCGCTCCCCGATGATTTATCGATGATGGTTTTCAGAGCCGGGATCAGAGACTCACATCCCTCCAAACCAAAACGTTTCTCTGCAGACCACTTCTTCTGGAGGAACTCCTCAAACCTGAACATACACATATTAACAGTGCTCATACTCTTCATCCTCCACACCAGTGCCCGAAGGTCATATGATCTGATGGCGTTCTTACCGGGTGGAGCGGACCATTCGGGCCAGCAGAGTCCTCTTCTCCTCCAGATTAAACTGCATCAGTCCTGGAGTCTCAAACTTCTGCCTGATCCACTGACACTGCTCCAGGTCATTGATGAACATGAACTCCACACCGATGTGCTGGCAGTAAGCCATCTGCAAAACGCCACACAGCACAGGTTAGGTGTTAGCACAGGTAGTGACCAAGGTTAAGATAGTTTAAGATCCTCAAACCCATTTTAATTTTCGTTATGTTGTTGGATTTCATCTAATTTTATCTCATTTTCACTTACTTTAAAATTAAAAAAGTTTGTTAGGAAAGATACTCCACTCTGACTCTTCTGTACTACCTCATGTCATCTGTTTTAGGGTGATAAAGCTGAAAACAGCCACACAAGGCCAAGTGGAGCATTACAAGTTTTTCCTTGTTGCATTTTACATAAAGGAAACATCCCGATTACATTACTTTGGCTCTCAATGAGCTGTCATCATTGTGCTGACAGATCCCAACATTACAGCTGCCGACTCTGAATGAAGCCTGTATCTACCTCCAATCGTCGTATGATCTCTTTGAGTGGCAGGGCGCTCTCCGAGCCTCCGATAAAGGTGGTGGTGGGCAGGCGAAACACCTTGTCCAGGTCGGACTCATCCAGACCATAGAAGCCTGCACGTCCCATGACACCACAGGACAGGAGGGAAATAGAGGGAGCAGGAAGGGAGGGAGTTTAGGGAGAGAAAATGAGGGAAGGAGTTTAGGAATGATTGAAGGATGCAACAACACCAAAATGATGCACAGATACACGCAGGCAATGGATAAACAAATGTTAGTAATGAACAACAATGCATCAATAAAACATGAATATGGATGGAGACAATGGATCCACAGACAGACATTAAACATGCAGACAGGGACAGAACGGGGGAAGAGGAGAGGATGAAGTTTCAGCAGCAGGAGTTTTAGTAAAGATGGAGAGTGTTAGTGGTACAGGACGGGTGTGTGGGGGGGGGGGGGTTCAGAGAGAATAAAAGATAGATAAAGAGAAAGGTAAGAGAGACGTAGTTAGCATCATGAACACGCACTAATCAACAGATTCACACATCAAACCAGACACGACAGAGCTCAGGGCTAAATCTGGTGATGTGTTATATGTTTCTTACTCTCGTTCCAGTTACACGTGTAATGGGACATACGAGTGTTTTAAATTCACCAATTTTCTTTTAGATATGAACAAAGTTCAAAAGTGATCCAGAGCTGTCGTAGGAGTCAGACTGTTAGTCTGTCGTCACAGAATTGTAGCAGCTTTGTCTGAATCCATTTAGAATTTAATGACTACCACTGAGAGGCATTTTAGATTTTCAGATTTCACTCATGGAGCCTTTTGCTTTACAAAGATGTTTTTAGCGTCCAGCTTCCTGTAGCCTGAACCGTTCCCCCTTTATTTCAGTCTTAATCCAGCTTCTCTGATCATAGCTCATTGACACTTATCATTTTGGCTTCAATACTATGCCTGATTTTGTTACATCAAGATGTGGACAAAATTGTTGGTACCAAAACCAACAAAGTCATTAAAATAACTATAAACTGACAAAAGTAATAATAAATAAAGATTTAATAAAAAAAAAAAAACTAATGAAAATCAGACATTTCTTTTAAGTCTGTTTTTAGCTGTGTTTGGTTCTTATCCTGTTGGAGGACCATGATCTGTGACTAAGACCAAGCTTTCTCACACTGGATTCTGGTTTGCACCAGAATACCTGTATAGTCTTGATATTTCATGAACCCTGCACAGATTCAAGAAAGATTCCAGATGCAGTAAAGCAGGCCCAGAACATAACCAAGCCTCCTCTATGTTTTACAGCACGTACAGTGTACTTATTTGTATTCTTCATTTTTGAATCTGTGAACATAGAACTGATGGACTTGTCAAAAAGTTCCAGTTTTTGTCTCATCTGTCCAAAGGTTTTTGTATGATTTGCTTTCATCAGTGTAGTCCTCCTCGGTCGTCTTCCATTAAGTCCACTTTGGCTCAAACAGTGACTGATGGTGTGAACTGACTCTAATGTACATTGACCTCTAATCTCTATGGAAGTTGTTCTGGGTTCTTTAGTTACCATTTGTATTATCCTTCTCTTATTATTTTGGTTATTTTGCAACTACAGACTGATTGTGGGACAGTTAGGGAAAGGAGGTTTATGAAAGAGAAATGAACTGAGATAAAGTATTTTGTGTGCATCTACGTCTTTGACTCCAGTTTAATCAGACTTTAGACTTCTGTGGCCTTTTTTTTAATGACACAATGACCTTAAACATTTCCTGTTTCACTCATTGACCAATGGCAGCTGATTCAGCCAATCAGAAAGCTGATGCAGCTTTTAATATTTCCCCTAACACGTTGAAACAGCAGCAAAGATAAAAACACCACAATCACACGCCATCCACATGACCAATAGCCAAGCTGGCCAATCAGAAAGCAGAGTTTCTGTAAAGACAACAGGCACTCATCGTTGAGACTCCTGCCCTTTCCCCCCCTCCTTCTTTGCCTTCAGAGGGAGGAGAAGAAAAATAAAACAGGACAAAACTCGTCACCACACCCAGCTGAGGCTTCCCCCCCCGCCCAACAAACACAAATGGGTTTCTGATTTTTACCGCTCCGTCTGCAGCCGGCACTAAACTGCGAGTGGAACTCTGACTCTGAAACACAGGTTCAACAGTTTAATTACACATTCATTTCTCTGAGTCACAGCTGCAGCAGAAACATTTGTGTTTCACTAAACACTCCAGCTCCTCCACACATGCTACCAGTGAGGTAAACAGCACATTGTTGCTTTCAGACCTGAATCGGTCCCACAAACTAGGTCTGGAAACAAGGAGGACCTGGTTAATCAACAATGTGGTTTCAGGATTGGTTTCCTGGCACGT
Organism: Anabas testudineus; assembly: GCF_900324465.2. Lineage (NCBI taxonomy): Eukaryota > Metazoa > Chordata > Actinopteri > Anabantiformes > Anabantidae > Anabas > Anabas testudineus. Next base: position 25,102,650 of record NC_046618.1, on the reverse strand, counting down.
CAGAAACTTGTCGACATTTCTAACTGCGAGCAACCATATTGTGCATGGATGTGCTAGAAGAGCACCGCTCCGCGAGCACACTCATTTTTCGTTGCAGCTAAACAACATGAGTGTTGTTCACATGCAGGTCGAACATGAGCAGCAAAAGGATTTGTTCATTTGACTTTAATCCCAACACTCCCGTCAGCCGCTCTCCTCCATCTTACTTCCATACCTTGTTTCATTCATTTCATTCGATGTGTTCAGGGACCATGCAGAGCATAGTTCAGTTGCATTTCCCAAAATCTAAATGTTCTCTAGCCAAGAAAGAAGCTGCAAAGTTGGAACTGGATCAATCTTTTCTGCAAAGTGATGTCAGCCGGAAACAAGCTGTGTTGGTCAATTATATACATGCAAGTGAACATTCCTGGTGGATTGTTTTGTAACGTGCCGTTTGCTTCAGGATCATCATGAAACAAATCGGATCTGACTGCATCAACTTATGAGTCACGAAATCATTCTCCTGTGACCTGCTCGTCCTTTGAAAACTTAAAATAAGTAACTAAATAAAAACATTTTTCATTTTCCTCAGTTTCTTGCTCAGAATAATCTTTACTTGCAGTCAAACTCAGCACAAAGTTTCTCTGAGCTCATCTTAAAACCTGAAGACGAGCATGTGGGAGTATAATGTGCGAACGCTGATCCCAGGCTAATGGAAGTGTGACATGCAGCATTATAACTTCCAGCAAACAATGAGAACAGGCGTCAGGGTGAAGCTTGTCGTGAGCAGTTAAACTTTGTAAATATGTAAATATTTACATAACCAAAGACGCACAAATTTTCAATTAGAACTGAAAAAGTTCATTTTCATTATTTTTAATTAGTTGAATTAAATTAAATTAAAGTAAATTAACTAAAGAAACAACATACGGGACCCAGTTTTTTAAGGAGATAAGTTTTACATGTTTTTGCCCGACTAATGTAAACATGCACAAAGTAATATTAGTGTAGGATTAAAAATATTTAATATTGGAAGCAGGATTTAATCTGTTCTTGCACAATTATGCTATCGTTCAATTAAGTTATTGTTACATTACTGCTGATTAAGAAAACAGCAGTGGTTTGTCAATTCTAGAGTTTCAACATTTTCCAGCAGTGCTGTGTTGATTTAAACCTGCTGTGGAGCTAAATTTCTGCTGCCCTGATCATGTGCTGAACTGAGAATATGTAGTGTTAATATCAGAGGACACTCACAACCAACGCTGTCATCACAATCACAAGATATGCAAAGACCGAGGTAGGCGTAATGCAAACGTGTAGTTAAATACAAGCAGATCCGCAGCTTCAGGACAAGAACACACAGGAGACAATCTAAAACACATTTTCAATCGTCTGGATGTTGCCAAGGTGCTTGTTATAAAACCAGCAGGTGATTTATAGATCAGAGAAAAGCAGCAGTGTCTTCCAGTTCAGCTGGTTGGACTGACTGATGTGTGTTAGTGTTAATACAGCAGAGGTGTCCCGCCCTCGCCTCACTTTAAAAACAACCCGAGGCAGGCAGCTAAAGGCTAAATCTGCTGTGAAGCCCAAGACGTGGGAGCAGAGTAAAACCAAGAAATGCAGAAAATAAACAACAAAGGCAAGAAAGTACAAACTAAAGGGAAACAGAAAGAACTCAGACCAGCTGTAAACTAACTTACAACTGTGACATGAGCCGATAACACATCACGACACAGGCTGAACGTTTTCTTCAAATGATGAACTTGTTTTAAGTTTTCTATTAATTTTTTTAACGACACTTCTGAACACAGACGTCTGATCTAATTGAACAAATTATATTTTCTTTAACTTAATTTTAACAACTAAATCTTCACGACTACGTCACCAGGTGCAGACATGTTCATCAATCTAAGAAATTTCCAGCCTGTGTTGAGGGTTTGAGCTTCAACAGGTGACAAGAGAAAAATTATTTTTAAATGAACGACCACAGCGAAAAGTGAAATTTGATTTAATTTACTGCAGAGCTGCTTAAATAAGTCATCACACGTCATGTGTCACAGATTCAACTGTTTTTAGTCTTTACTGTTAGTGTGTGAACATACTGAAAATTACTCAATTTTTTGTAAATTATACTCATTTAATTCAAATGTCAATTCTGCATTACAGTGTTTAATCTTCCACTTACAGGTTTTATTCGATTTTGTAAGTTATTTTGAGACTGATGTGAAGCAGAAACAGGGCGATGACCCTTCTGACATTAATAAAACAATCAAGTATCCAGTTTTCAAAGAATTAACTTCACTGTGCAGAATTTGTTGCTAAAAAATAAAACTTTAAAATTACGGTAATTCACTTAAATTAACTTTACAGTGTAACGGAGCTTGGTTGGGTTTAATAAACACATTAAAAACAGTTGAATGGCTGTTCGCATTTTCATTAAACAATGAAAATGGTGCTTGATTTCACCAACTCACAGCAACTTCACAAACCGAGAAACCAGAGAAATGAAATGCGAATATCTTTAATGCTCCATGTGTTGCACAACATCTGTCAGCATCTGTGGTGAATTAGTGTGATGAACCTGAAAGGACATGAAAACAGCTGCCGGGATTTGTTAAAACACGTTTGTCATAAAAGAAAAAATTTTTTTTTTTTTTTTTTTTAAATAAATTTGATATATTTTTTGATATTTTCTGGTACATTAACAACACTAGTTTAATACTAATATCGAAAACAGCATATTTACGGGGCCTCCTCAGGATAATATAATTATCTTTTTATTTTTGGAAGAACCTGTGACCACAGTCAAAAATAATCTTTCAATGTCACCTTGTAGTTTTGTGAAAACTCATCTATCGACTGTTCTACTACTCAGCAGGATGCTAGCAGCCTGCTAGAAGCTAACACAGTTAACTACACCAACCAGAACACACAGGAGACATTCAGAGGTCAGAGGGGCTGAGGCAATAATTTTCTGTTTGTCTTAAAAAACACAGTAAACAACTGCTGTGTAAAGAGCGCAGCGGCCACAAGAGCTTAACGCGCTGCAACTTACAAACACAAATTAAGAAAACATGTTCCCTAACCGGCTGTTTCTATTGTTTCTGTTCCGTTTTGCCCACGTGCTGTCAAACTGGCAAAGAAGTTTTGTTATTTTGCTTGTTTATTTATATTCTTGTGATTTTTGCAGCGAGTTGAGCTCTCAGGTTGATCATAAAAGAGCTGGTCAGAAAGAAAACTGAGTTCTAAATGTCCTCAGGATGTTTTCTGTGCTCCGGAGATTTTAAAGGGATATTTCCCTGTGGTTCAATGTCTGATCCAGTGTCAACAGTAAACACTTTGCCCAGGAGTAAAGAACAGCCTCCACATATCAACTATCCCAAACTGACAGTTTAGGATTAAAACAAAAGTGTTTCCAAAAAAATTAAGTAGCTTCTGTTATTTGAAAAAAACAAAAAAAAAAAAAAAAACAGGTAGGATTAATTTTCTTTCTTTTTTATTTATTTATTTATTTATTTATTGACAATTAGATATTTGTCCTAACTGAGCTAAGGGCCCATTAACATGCACATTCTAGTTCTGATCTTATTGTGGTTTTGGCCTTATTCAGGACTTGGTGTTTACATGAACCATAGAGAAATCTTGGTTTGAGGTTCATTAACATTAGGTTTCATTAACTTTTTCATTAATTAAGTGTGACCAACAATTACAACCAGCAACACAGTGATTGGTATTGGCATCAACACTGACCATATAAAGTCCTTGTTTTGCTGATGATATGACTGAATGATATTGATATTGTTTTTGTAATGGTGCAACTTTATATTTATCTAAAATTTATTAAATGTTCTGATCAACATACTGTAGTAATATGTGCCAAACTAATGACTGAAGCTCTGCACATTAGTATCAACAGCAGACACAATTCATTGTGACTTATACATAGGGTGCCACTGTCGATCAGTTAGCGATCAGTGTTCACAAAGAATTTACCCAAAGGGATTAATAATATATCAATTATTATTATTGTTATATTCTTATTTTTATATTTGGTGGAGGCAAAATCTGGAGGAATTATCACTTTTGTGGCAAAACTGTGAAATTAACTTATTTTCTGACGGTGGATCAATGTGACCAATATGGTGGCAGACCATTCTTTAACTCCTGTAGAAAGAACTTGAATAAAATAACAAAGACATTGAACCAAATGAAAATTTCTCTTTTTTTAAATCCTGCCCTGTAATGCAGCTCAGGATGTCAGGAACAGGCACTTCTGCTGTCACCAGTCCAGCAGACAGCAGTATCTGTTTTTAACATCCCAGACCTCTTGTACATGTTACAGGTCACTCAGGTTGTCAGGAACAGAAACCTCCGCTGCCACCAGTCCAGCAGACAGCAGTATTCATTTTTAACATCCTGGCGCTCCTGTACATGTTACTGCTCGCTACTGCTGTAAAAATACTCAAAACAATGACAGACTACAGGCTTCATAGCACTGTGCAGTGACACACCAGCATCGTTGTTTCTCATACCTCCTACCGTTAGGACTCTCAGCCTCTCCTTGAACACAGTCACGTCTGGATGGGTCACCAGCAGGAAGATGCAGCAAAAGGAGAGACACCCGGACACTGTTATTGAGCTACAATCCATTTAAGCCAGACACCCATGGTCATTTTACACCACCACCTGAGCCATCTATAACCAAAACGGAGCACAACACTGGCCCCGGCATCTCAGCGTCTCCACCACCGTGTAATTAGTTCACGATTTACAGAATGAACTTGATAAGGAAGGTTACTTCAGACAGAAGATGTGGAGAAAGATAGATGCATTTAATGCCATGCTGTGGTTAAACAGTCCTCAATAGCCAAACCATAACCAACCCACATTCAGGGGTCTCCCCAAAACTAGAAGCCATTCTGCACGGGTCACCTGCACTACAGGAATGGGACTAATTCCAGAGCTGCAGCAATGCAGAAGTCAACAGTGACAAAAATTTACTAATTTGCACACGTAGCAGAGTGTCTTCTATCAAACATATACTTTACAATACAGTATGTGCCTGCAATTCTCTAGGTTTAAACAAAATTAAATAATGGTGACAGATGAATTTATTTTCCAATGACAGCAGATGGCATGCGTTGAAGAAGAGCAGGAAGCAAAACAGCGCAGAGACAGAAAATTATACAGTAGTTCAATGTTCCTGAAAATATTCAACAACTAAAAATATATTCACTGCTACAGATGCAGAGCCAGTGGGTTATTTCAAGGTCAACGGTCCGTCTGATTTTAGATTCAAACTGAAAATATTTATCTTCCTGTGGTCTAAGTGTAGATGAGACATTAATATAGAGACTCTTTACTTTAACATATTGATCATCACTATGATCAGTATGATAAATGCTCCACAAAAACTCAACTGCAGCAACTGTGTCTGCAGAAAAAGTTTGAGCCACATAATCCTCCTCCCTAAAAGCAAATAACATAACCACTGTTAGACCTATAAAGCTAAAACGCACTTCAGCCTGATTATTACTGTGACTACCAACCTCTATGGATTTAATCAAAGTCCCATCAGTTTCTGTCTGCCACATATGACCGTCAAACTAACAGCATAAGAAAATATACAAACTAAAAACTGTTAATCTTAAAAATTTTCAAGATTTAAATTTTTAATGTTAGGACTTCTACTTAAAAACAGTGGTGATGGAGTAAAGCTGGTCAGCAACCTCAATGTCTCTACAGCTCCCAGCCAACAAAAAACAAACCAGAGGTAACTAATGGGGCGTTCACACATACGGACTCAACGGATTAGGTCAGCAACTGCTGCTATTCATTGTGAATGAGACCTGACTTGTGTCCCCTGCTGAGCTTGATATATTCAGCAAGAGTCCAGGTTCTGTAAACTGCAGAAGGAAAAGTGAGAAACGTTGACATTTATACAAATATCTCCGGACACGATGTGAGCAACAACCAGGTGAGAGCCGTCATCTTGATTCCAGCAGAGGGTTGTTTACTACTCCACTGCACTCTCTTTCCTCTTTTGCATCAGATAAAATCCAGTTTACACCTTAAAATAGTTTAATTATTTTAAGTGTTTTAAAATAAAGTTGAATTGTAATCTCCAAACTGTACCTGAATGCCTCATTAGCAGTGCTGCTGTGAGAAATAGTGGCTCATTACATTTAGTCATTTGGTAGGAGCTCTTATCCAAAGCTCGTGCTTTGTGGTACACGTCTGTACAAGCTGTGTCCACTTATGACAAGAAGAGAGGACGTAACGATATTCTTTTAATCTGTGGGCGCCAGGGAGCCGATATTAAAAAGTGGGAGACTCACTTAACTTTCAGAAGACATTAGATGTTTGTTATTCTAAGTGTTTTGATGTGATCAACTGTTGCATTTGCTTTTTACTCACTTTAATTGTACTGCAAGAAGTAAGACGAATAACGTGCAGTCGTAAGCTAATTAGGTCTCGCTTCACCTCGTTCTCCTGCCTACTCGCTGCTCTGTGTGGAGGAGCTGAGCTCCATCCTCAGTCCCGGAGACACAGACTTAGAAAGAGGCTGCAGCAGAAACACTATAACTGTATTTTCAGATCTGTCAACCTCACTCTGCTCTCTTCAAGCGCCAATAAAATGCATCTCAGTGAGTCACTCATGCTGGTGCACCCTAATAATTCTGTGCATTCATACCAAATCATTTACTGGCACCTCCTAGGTGGGATAGGTACAATGTCTCTGTTTGATCATGAAAATATAGTAAATAGTTTTAAGAATATGCACAACGTCAGTTACATATTGTAACCACAGCTTCTAACTGTATGAGTAGCTGAATTGCATGCTTTATTGTTTAATTTCTCAATTTTCTCTACACTTTAGTGCAGTCTGTGGAGCATTTAAATCTAAAACAGATTGGAAGCATAAAAATACGCTCTAGGCAGTATAGACAGCTAGTTTGATTAAAATAGAAGCATATTGGCTGTGTGACATGTCAAAAAGATGTGCATATTAAAAATGCAGACATGGTGTAACATCAGCTATGTTCTCATTATTCTGTATTTTTTTATCCATATGTGTGAACGTAGCATCAGACTAGAAACTACTTAGGCCACAGCTCAGAGTCAACATGTCAAAGCAGAAGCCGAACAACCAAAGGAATAAGTTTACAGCTGAAAACACGTTTGCGTCAGCAGAAGGTTTCTGGCATCACAGCAAAGATGCTGCAGTTTCTAGAGCAGCTGGTTATTGATGCATCACAACTACGTAGGCAAAGACTGCTGATGACTTGTAGCAGGCAAAACAGTCCAAGGTTAAACAGATTTGGGTCTGAGTAAAAAAAATAAATAAAAAAATAAATAAAAAACTGAAAACATGACTAAAGATCACAGTTAACAAAATCACATCAACTCACAACTGTGTGGAAGCTGTAAACGACCCGTCATATCATGTGATCTTCCTCTGTACACGTGATCCTGAGTTTTTTTACTACTAAATGAATCAAACTATCTTTACAGATGAACTCTGCACAGTGTCTGGAGAATTAGGTTTGGACATTATCTGCAGTTAGTTTATCACACATGTAGCATACGCTAGGAGATAGTCAGAGTCAGATGTGTTCTCACTTGGGGAAACAGTATTTGGGTTCCGTGAGGAGCTAACGTTAACTTGCCGATGAAGATCATGTTACGAATGCTCCATAAACCCAATAAACTGCTCTGGAGTTGAGGTTATTTTGTCAGAATTATCAAATATCCTCTTTTACACACATTTTACTGTATCTTTCTGTTCATCTCATCGCTGTTTGTTTTAAAGGTGTCAGTAGGTTAAATACAGAACAGAACACCTGTGGGCCAAATCTATTTCTGCCCAACATCTTTCTTAACTAATTGATGGAACAACATGACTCAGGTTCTGAGGACATTATGGTGAAGGGAAACTATTTCATACTGACAATACAGAAAACTGTTCCAGTATTTGTGAGGAGACAAAAACATGAAAACAAGTTAGCGAAATATTCAGTGTATACCTTGTCACACAGACACTGAAAACTAATATTCTGTAGGTACATTTTCTGTGTAAAAGAGAACTACAGAGATATTTTTACTATGTAGCATCTAAACTTAGACAAACCTGTGTTCAAATCCCATCCTCTATTTAGACCAAGTGCAGGACAACAGATTTAAAGATCAACACTGGATTATAGCTCCAAGTTTTATTACACTAAATAAAGCCAATGTTTTAACTCAGCCCCATCATGCACAGGCAAATGGCCTACATGATTATTATAGTTACACTTTCATTGAAATGTATGGGATCACCTACAAATCTCATTGTCTGTCAAACACAAGGAAAAAACAAATTTCTGAGCAGCGGGGGACCGAGTGAGCACTTCCTTTTGGAGATATAATCCATTGTCTGAACCATACTTAGTGGGATCAGATTAGATTTGATTAAATATACTATATACTACAATATCTGATTAAGTTGTGAGTCTGATCATATCCAACAAGGATTCAGAAACTTCACTTGATCAAGAAAGTTTCCGTTTTCAGTAAAGTTCCTTAAACACTCACAGCACATGAGAAGGTTTAAGAAAACTTCAGTACCACAAACATTTATTGTACATAAGAAAGTTAAACTCTATGTACAACAGGTTTTGGGACTATTGGTTAGAACCAGCCGGACTGTGATGCAGATCCGGAGACGACAGGGGGAACGAGGGAAATGGGAAGATGTGGTAAATCTCTAAGGGGTTAGCGCCTCACCCAGCTTGTCAGAGGAGGTGATAATGTCAGTGGGGACACATGAGTCCAGATCGGCGTCCATGATGCCGAGAGGGTCCAACTGGGCCACGTGGTGCCCTCGGATCTACAAGGAGTGACAACAGTACAGAGCCCACCCAGGACGGGAGGAAGAGGAAGGAAAGAGAGGAGTGAGGAATAACAGAAAATACAGATGTGGGAGGATGGTGGACGAGAAGCACAACGGAGTGAAAGATTTAGAAAGTAAAGGAACAGAAAAAGTTGAAACGGAAAGAAGTTAAAGAGGTAAAGTGTTGGACAACAGCGGGGGTGTAAAAAAGACCAAAGAAAGGAAAAGAGAAAGATTTGACAAAAAGAGGAAGGAGAGAAGAAGAGAGGGTGGGTGGGAAAAGCAACATTAACACCACAGACTGGAAGCAGTTTGCTTTTTAGTTCTGGTGTTCTCACCAACATCCTGGAAGCCGGTATTGACCGGAGCATCATCAAAATTCACACAGCTGATTCCCAGAGGATCCAGGTGGGCATTGTGATGCCCCATCACCTGAACACACACACACAGTTATCATCACACAACAGTACTGAGAGTCACTGCGTTCACGTCATGTAGGTGTAGGCGGGGTACAACCTGGTTTCCAGTCTGACATAATAGGTTTACACAATTCAGAGTCACCAGTGAACCTATATGTTTTTAGAAAAACCTAAAGGCGACAAACTCCAGCCAATATCATCTTGTAGTTTAAGGCAGACAAATCCATTTATAATCAATTCTAACACAGTTTGGTTTACTCCTAATTTCACTTGTAAACAACCAGAAATATGTAATTAATGCAATAACAGCCTAACTTAGCTATGTGATGCCTGGTTCAGAGTACACAATATTAGCTGAGTCAAAGACCAACCTGACAGACACTGATCATCAAGACCAAAAACAAGAGTCAGACACCACAACAGATGGTTTAATCTCACATGTATGTGCAGTATCAAAGCTACATCTAACTTATGTGGAATCTGGAAGGAGCAATGATGCTGCTGCTCATGATACAAACTATTAAACAGAGCAAAAGAGCTGTTGAAACAACATCTGTCGTTTTGTGTTAGGTGGTAGGTGTTAGCTGACGACACAGTAAAACTAGAATTACCTCACTGTGGTTGTACGCCTCTGCCAACCATTCAAGTAGCAGTTTTCATTTATTCATTTGTTCAGACTTGTATTCTAATCAGTTCTTCCATGAGTCCAAATGGACATTTCTGCAACACGTAATGAATTTCTCTCCAGTTATTTCTGAATTATAGTGTTGAAGACAATGGGACAGACTGGAGACCCCAGTGACCATCAAAAGCTAAACAGTTACTACTTCTCAAGTCAAAGTGAACATTTGCCAATTTTAAACCAACTCCCTCAAGATGTTCTTGAAATACTGTGGTGAAAAAAATGGGAGGGAAAGACAGACGAGCCGAAGACAAAGGCCTAAAAATATACCAACACATCATTCATGTTAAGCTCCCAGATCACACATCATTATCTCCCTGTACAGACAAACATTCTGTCTACGTTGTCTGTCATATCTTGTGTCATGTTTATTAAACAGACATGTAGTGTAGTGTAATAAGGGACATTTATGCTAGTTAACAGTCACAACAACAGTATAGTAAACAAAAAAACAAACAACACTATAACATTGAAATAAAAAGCTTTCCCATGGTTCCCATTATGACATGACGTGAACGCAGCATCAGTACTGACAGATGGAGGTCTCCACAGCTCCACACTGACCCAGTTTTTAACCTGTTACTTATTTCTTACTTTCTATTCTTTCCTTTTGCTCACTCCATTCTCTCTCATCATTTCCTCTTTTACTTAACTCTACTGCAGTGTGTCTTTACTAGTGGTCTCAGTTTGAGCTCACTTTCCTGACACTGACATGTGCTTGTGTCTCTTCCTGTTGCTTCTCTTTTGATCAGGTCATGTGACATAAAGCTCACTGGAATTTCTGCCTAATTCAGTAAAGGTTAAATAAAAATAACACATGTAATTATTTTGTCCCTAATCAGATCAGTCCAACGTTTGTGATCTGTGGAGACCTGCATCGGCTTCATCACTGATCAGAGTTTCTCAACCTTTTTCCTCGACACCAAATAAAGATTTCACATTAAATTCAGTCGATTTTCTCATATTCATAAGAGCATAGGTTTAATTAAACCAAACACAACAACAAGTCATCATGCCTCACTCTCACACATCTGCTTACAAGATGAACTCCTCCAGAGTGTGAACGTCAAGGTTGAGAAACTCTGATCTACAGAGATCCATACTACACAATCACACACATCCTGTTTAACACATCTTACACGTGCTGGAATTTGATTGTAAATAAATAAAATAATAATAATAATGATACAACATAATACAAGAAATATAACACAGTCAAACTGTTCCAGGATGTTCTGTGAAAAAAGGTTAAATATCATAATATTCATTAAAAGAAAGTTCATTAAACACAGTTTAGCGATTCTGCTTTCAACTGGAGAAATGCTTTGAGTAATGTCCTGAGAAGAAATCATAACTTTTTACTGAATCTAAATTAAATGTAAACTAATAGACCTGATTTTGGAGACGATTTCAAACAGGAAATGTGTCTGGTTGACCAGTACTAGAATGGGAAAGGATGTGTACTTAATGGGTTCAGACAAAATGCCTCTATTTATTTTAATTTTCTCTGTTAAAGGACCAGTTCACCCAAAAACGTTATGACAAAGCCTTTCATTCCTAGATGGAGTTTATTTGCGAAGGCAATTTTTAACAAAACCAGTTCTGTAATTGTATTGAAAGTACAAATCCCCCTTTAAATGCTTGATTAAATTATTATATTTTATCATATGTAAATATGCTTAATTAGATCATTAGTCAACATTCCTTTGCTATAAACCTAAAAAAGCAAGAAATTTATATCTGAAAATAACTAAGGATACTTTCTAACTCTGGATGGAAAGTAGAGAATTTGTGTGTTGTGGTACCGTCTAAGTTTTATGTTCAGGGTCTAATAGACCTCTGTGAGGATGCCTGTGTACCTGGTAGGCCCTGATGAGGGACTGGACGGCCAGGTGATCCTCCACCAGCTTCTCCACGTTGGGTTGAGCTCCAACCAGAGAGGAGAGCTGGGGAGCGAGGAGACTCGTGGCTGCAGTCAGAGGAGACTGGTAGGCAGCACCTGGAGGAGCACCGGCGTTAGCGTTCCTAAAAAACACATCCCAAGACTGGAACGAAGGAGGTAAAGAGGAAAGAATAGAGGAGAAAGTTTGAGGTGTGAGATAATAGTTGCATACATCACATGAATAAATGTACTTAGTTACTTTCCGTCAACTGAATCAGACAGTGTTTATGTCACAGTCAGTAGGAACAGACATCCCTGATCCTACAAACTGTTTTCTGTCTGTTTCAGCATCAGTTTTTCACTTTGTGGTTCAACTCATACTGGACTCGTGAGTCACAGACTCTGTTCATAAACATGTTATTCCCGCCATGAACTCAGCTCTCACCACAATCAAAGCTACTCCGAACACACCACAGGCTCTTCCTGCTGCTGGTTGTAGCTTTTATCACTTCAGCACATATTTGCCTTGTTCCCATCTCACATTAGTCCTTTCTGGAAGCTACAGTATCAGGTACTGGTTGGTAGGTTACAACACATTGTTATAAGGCAGCGGTGGAATACGACCAAGGACTGTACTTAAGTACAATTGGAGCAGTGCGATTCATTTTATTTTATTTTCAATACTGATTTAGTTTCTAATGGTTATGAAAACAAAATAGTCATTTTGCAATTTTGCTTATTTTGACTTCACCGTCACTGCACCAACTGCAGTTTTCTTGGCCAATTCTGATTTTCTTTCATTCCAAGACATATAACTTGCACCATAACCCAACATTTTTGTATACGTTCATAATTTTAGCTTAAAAAATGACTAAGAATAACATAACACATTCTCCAGCTTTCATTTCACTGTCATTTAAAGTTCCAAAATAAAAACTCTCCACTTTACTGGAAAAACCTCAAAGTAAAGATGAAGTGCAGTATTCGTACTTGGCCAGATGTAAACAGGTGCAACAGGTTGCAGAAACAGAACAGTACAATAAGGGACATTTTATCAAACATTAAATCAGGTTTTTACACTTCTGAGATACTCGTAACTTTTTATTTAAGTTACTTTTCCTCCACTATATGACAGCTTTAGTTGCTTTGCAGATTGTTAAAACTAAATGTAATTTAATAATAAATGTTGATGGATTAATAGAATGAAGAAGCTTTTAGCAGATAAACAATTAAAATAAAACCTTCCAGTTTTCCTTCTCTTTGTCGTCAAGCTGCCCACAGGAGGAACACAGCAAACCAGAGAAGAGGGACAATAAAATCCCTCAGTGCCCATCTCTCTGTACATTCACACAGTCACACCCATGAACCTGAGGTTAGTAGGAGGTTAGAGTGGTTTCACAAGCTCAGAAACATTAAACGCATTGTCCTGCATCAGTTAACTTTAAAGCTGCACAATAAGGCACTAGGAACACACATTTTCATCCGGGCTATAGAACAGCTCATCCTCCCACGTTTTTGGAGATGGAAGGCAGCCAGACGAGGAACTGACTTGTGCAAAGTTCAACCCAGATTCCTTCTTTTTCTCTTAACTTCTTTACAAATATATCTGATGGTGAGGGGGTTAAGACAAATTGTGGATAATACATAATCTCTCATTAGCCTAGCATAGTATTTCACATGTATAAGAAAGGTTTCAGTAATAAGGAGATTAATGGGATCTCAGAGAAATTTTCCTGACAGAAACAAAGGATTAAGGCACAACTACACAAAAGATTTATGTTTTCTGACTCTCAAAACTTCCATTCTTCAGTACTGAACCGATTCTTCTCCTTCCAGCAGCTGCTGAAAAATAGAGCTTTAATCCAGCATGAATTTAAGGTTGACACAAGATGAAACTGTGAAGTAGAAACTGCACCTGAAGTCATCAAGGTTGTTAATCTGATTTAAATAACAGAATCTTACTTTGACCTTTACATATCAGCACAATTTTACAGCTATAAAACATTATTGCCACTATGACGTACAGTATACGTGTGAGTTGTGTAAGTGTCCACACCAGTGCTAAGCTAATAACAGCAAGGTCACAATCTGACCGTTACATAACAACTGTGACATGTAACACAACACCTCAGTGACCTGAACACACCTCACTGTGGGGTTACATGTTTACTTCCTCTATTAGCAGCCACAGAAACTTTAAGCATGTGTCAGAAAAGACACAAAAATTAAATTTATCTGCTGCTGGAGAAACAGCTAATAGCTCACTAAAGGCTTTTCATACGTAAATATGAGTTTGGGAATTAAGGAGCAGAAAGTTTGAGCATAATGAAAGTAGGTGTGTATAAACTAACATGATCTGTGGTGTGCTCCCATTGCATGAAGATCCACTGTCCACTACTACTTCAATTAGATCTACTTTGCCACATTTTTTGGGGGTTTTAACCAAATGTTCAGAGGTTGTCTATCGACAGATGAAATAATATAGTTTGACAAATAAGCTGGTTGGAAGTCTTCTGTAACACTGTGATGTTGTAAACATAATTTGAACTCTTGTGCTAATTTGTACTTGGGTATTAGTTCATTTGATTTTATATCAAGAATCAGCATCTGCAAAGTAACTAATGCTCAGATACGTAAAGTGGAGGAATATTCTGAATAAAATCAAAATAGGTCCAGTATAAATACCTCAAACGTCTACTTAAGTACAGAGTAAAGGCACATGGTACTTTTCACCACTGATATTTTATGTCTTATATTCACTTTTGTGTTGCCTTCATTGAGCTTAATGAACCTTCCTTGACAGATCTGTTGCCTGTAGCCCCTCCAGACCAGCAGGGGGCTCTACTGCTTCTTACCTTGTGAACACTCTTGGGGTTCTCCAGCCAAGCAAAGTACATCTCCTCCACATAGTTGGAGCTCGTCCCATTCAGAAACGGCTCCGAGGCCACCGGTGCCGAGTAACACCGGATTGGCTGAAACGTCCTTTTGCCACCTGTGGAGGAGGCTGTGATTGGCCGTTGCTGGCCAGCAGTCTGAGCCGCCTGTGAGGCGGTGAGTGGGCGCAGCCGCACCGCACAAGTCCTTAAACGATGCATGAGCAGTCCTTAACGTATCACACACTGTGGTGGTCAGTCCGACTTGACGGACGTCCTCAGAACAACGACACAATAATAAAACTCCACTGAGGTCAAACTCAGAACTGAGAGGGCTGAATGAAACGTCCACCGTCCACTGGTCTGTCTGTCCACTGGGACACAGAGAGAGAGAGACACTGTGTTAGAGTCAGGCAGCAATATACAGAAGATTTCTGCATGTGTAGGTGTGCTTCATTGTCTCTTTGAAAAACTACTCTAAAAGCTATGCACCACACCGATTATTTTTTATCCAGACGATTAAAAGGATTCTGCAAATATCTTTAGAATTTGGGTGAGTGACAAATGACTTGACTGATTTTTAAAAGATTTCAATATATTTATCAAAGGTAACACATAAAAGGCACAAACTGAGAACACTATCATTCTGTTCCAGTTTCCTCGTCTTGTGGAACATTTGAGTCTGGTGACTCACTAACTTTTACACTTTCAGCAACCTGTGTGCGTGTTTTCCTTGTCTTAAGCCTCACCTATGTAGTATGAGTGATTGTGCAGATGACAGTAGACTCTCTGTTGAACAGATACATTTATTTGTGAGTTTATCTTCATTACTGTAGTTATTATTTTCTAAATAATAATTAAAAATTTTTATTTTTTAATCATCCAGCCCTGTGCACTGGCCCCTATAACAACCGACTCGCTTTAACCCATCAGTTAAAGAAGTAGCAGATTTGAGTGCTGAGTGGACAGTGTGCATATTCCATCTCTCTGTGTCTGCCAAGGAGCTAATGCTAAGCTAACAGCTGTCTACAGATATCAGCCTCGCATCAACACAAACAAAGCTGAATTAGTAACAGACCTTTGGTTTCTGTCCTGTGCCTGCTCAAATTAAGATTAAAGTTGACGTTCTGGTCTAAAGGCATTAACATTTAGTTTCTGTAAACTGATTATGTAATTCACTACAGTTAGTTGCTTGTAAAAGAAAGAACAGAATTTATACAAATGTTAATGTATTAAGACAGTTCACTATAACTACAGTTACTATTATATCTCATCTCTGTAACAGCAAACATCCCAGAGGTTTCATTAATGTTGGTGGGGCACCTTTGGGGAAAGGGCAGTGGCTGGATTTCCCAAAACAGCCTGAGGACCTGCCAAATGTGATTCAGTTTCATGTTTACTTAAGTTTTATGCTCCAACCTACAACCAGTTACTTGTGAAAAGCAATCGAAGGCTGTAGAAGTCCTAAACCTTTAACCTGACCCCAGAACTCTATCTTTGGTTATTTCCAGTGTGACCGACATGTCAAACTTCCTCTAGCTGCAGTTTCTCAGTCTGTGTTTTGACCTTCTTCGGTCTCCGCTCTCTGCCTTTACTCTTCTTCCCTTACCTCCGGCTAGGACCCACCCACTACAAGCTTTCCGAGCACGTGAATGGCCACCAGAAAGAAGCCTCGCCCAGAAAATGGACACCGCACCTTTTTATTGGCCATGCGAACTGTCAATCACTTTGTCCTTTCACGAGTCATGACTTCCCGAAAATTATTACCTATATAATGACAACATAGTAAAATCATCTCTTCTGGATGTTTTAGCGTTTCCACAGCCATAACATTCAGACTCTATACTGCTCTGCACTAACTGGTTAGATGACTAGCTTCACAGTTAACGTGCTACGTTGTGTAATTAGCCGGCTGGCCCCGGCGAAATGCTTCTACTTTTCTATTAATTGCCATTAGCACGTTTGGCTAGCGGCTAAAGAGATGCTAATTGCGTTAACCTAACGCGCATCATGCAGCCACCTACAGACATAATAGAAGCATTTTTCGTTTGTTGAGTGAACCATACTTTTCACTAAGCACCGACAGTTTCAGAGAGTATTTTGACAAATGACCTAGCCCTTCACGGCTAAATTAGTTTACACGGAGAGCTAGCACGCTGCTAACACGCTAACAGGTTTCTCACATTCCTGAACACGGATTTTTATTTTTCTTTGAAAATTAAACCAGAATCTGTCTGTGTGTGACAAAGCAAGTTGAATTGTTTACACAAAGACACTCAGGCGTAGCTAAAGTCTCAAGTCTCGGTAACTGACCTCGAGAAACACGTTTCAGCGGCTCCTCTCTCGACCGGTATCCCGGATGCCCTTCTCCTCTCCCGGTAAAAATGATGACAGTTCGGGGCGCGAAGCATGGAAGCGAGGCCTGCGTAAAAATTACGTGACGCAGCGATGACGCAATGACGCACCACGAGAGAGAGCGTGTTTTCTCCGGTCGAAAAAAACAAAAAATAAAATAAAAACCGAATAAAAAATATAGAAATTTATTTTTAACACTTGTATACAATTTTCTTTAACAAAAAATGTTTTATTAATAATACAATTTACCAATATATATGATTTAATCATTGTATTTAGTTAATTCTATTCTTATATATTAAACTATGTGTTATTGTAGAAGCAGAACTCATGTTGTCTTTTATATATTAAAAAAGAATGATTTCTTTTTCATGCTAGATTTCTGCAAAAATGTATTATTTATTACACATAGATAAATCTGGATCTACATTCAAACAATCATGTTATCAACATGCATCAAGTTAAAAATGCTTGTTTTTTATTATCACTATTTCAAATCACAAAAGCTGAAGGCGTTTCCATGTCACACATTGATATTTATTCATGAAGTAAAAACTCATTCGAAGATTTTTGCATTACCACAGAAAAAAAGTGTTACATCTGCAAAAAAGAAAAGAATATATAAAATCATTTATAACAGAAAAAAGGTGATGAGTGTCTCTGCGTTGCCATGGGGATATCAGTATTCAGGGAGATCAGGTGACACCAGTTGATGTCATCCACCTGGTGTCAAACAAGTCATAAGGTAAAAAACAAATCGAACATGTAACAGGTTTGCTTTTGAGTCTTTCTCACCCTGGAAGTACAGTGTGTGATAACTTTAGGAAAAATGCAGAAAATCACCAGATTCATTTTACCTCTAAAGTCAGCAGCAGCTGCAGCAGAAGCAGTTCACTGACCCCACGTTAACATTTCTCAGGAACTAAATTCTGGGTGTTAACACTGATGCTTTTCATTTGTTGGCACCAAAGTAGCCCTATGTTTTTAACAGTCAAGACAATTAAATAATATATTAAGCAGGTAAATATATCAACATAATGATCTTTTCAACACACAGTGCATCCAGGTTCACGGCCGAAACTGAAACATTTGGTGTAAGTTTAACAGATTATGTCAACGCTGTTATATCTTCAGTCTGGGATGTTCAGTAAGTTAATAACTGCATAACAAGCAAAGGTAAGTATGATGATGATGAGATTGAACTATATTATGCAAAAGAACTGTGATATAGCAGTCCACTATTTTCTTTTCATGGACTGTATCCAAAATCTCAGTGCAACCTCACGGTTTACTGCATTTTGTTGCCTTGTACAAGTGTAATGACAATAAAGTTGGATCTAATTTGAGCAGAAGATTAAAGTAATTCTTAAAACAGTCAAAGACACTTCATAGAATGTGTAATAAAAGAGGAACATTGTGTTTAATAGAGATTTTTGTCATTGATCAGATATCAAGACCCAGTTTTCTCTTCTATACGTAAGGCAGGACGTCCCAGACTGAAACCTGATTGTCAAACCATTGATTGAAACACCTGACTCATTTTTTCCCACTTTCAAATAAAGTGGGTCATCCTTTTGCCACATACAAATACTGTATAATTGGATAATTTTCCTTACTAAATAAATAAATATATTTTTGGGTCTCCTCTCTCTACAATAGTTTTGGGACTTCTAAACTCAGATTACGTTTTAGACAATTCTACAGGGTTCAAAATTAAAGTGAGGGTTTACACAAAGCTCCTACTGTAACACAGGAGAGATGGTTTATTTTCAGATTTTTGTACAGGATGTGACAAATCTTCATGTCATTGTTGATGCTTTTATTCTATATACGAGCTCAGTTTAAGTAACGGTTCCAAATCAGATTTTGGTTATTTTTTTCTCACATCACAGCATCAAGTTTGTAAATGATTGTCCTACAGTCACAGGCTGCAACAGTGTTTTTATTTTATATCAATCACAGAGGTGGATTTGAACTGAAAATTGCCACTGAAAAAACATTGGATCGGTGGTGATGTTATTGTAATGAAAGCTGTGAGACATTTTTGGTTGTGCACCAAAAACAGAACATTAAAAGGCAAAGCTGACCCAACCACATGAACAACTACTCTGTCAAATCACTTGTGGACTGTTGACATAAGGTACATTTCTACCTAAAATTCCTGCATCTTTGGAACTAGAAGGACTTTTCTCAGGAAGTTTGTTGGATCTAAAAGTACCTGCGATAATGCAAATTAGAACCATTAGGATTTTAAGCCTCTGTATTTACTCTTGATGACTTTGTGCAACCTAATGAAACATGGAGGAAAACAGAATCTTCAGAGCACCTGTCTCCACAGTAAATCACCTGCAGAGTGTTTAATGTATTTATTCTGCTTTAAATGTATTGGCCATGGAACAATCAGAAAAGACATGAAAAACACAGAAAACACTGTTTAACAGAGTTTAGTTTTCCTCATTCAGTTTTCCACAGGACATATAAATGAAGAGAGGATGTACCAAACATCTACAGAGCATCCCAGAGATCAGATTTAACAGCGCTGAAGTGTTTCAGGTGAGATTTCCTCTGTGTGAAAACTAAATGAGGCGAGGGTACATTCCCTGCAGCAACACAAACCGGCGTAGTAACAAACATCAACGTACCACACAAACCCAGATCCACAGGAGAGGAACTGAAACCCACAAGAGTTCTGCACTCAGGCGCCATTGCATACTGTGATTTTACAATTCTGGAGAGAGTGCACGCCGGAGCGACCACAGCAGCAGGAGCAGGGGTTCGTTACATTCCTACAACAGTGCAGAGCAGAAGGGAGGTGCAATCAGACGGCACCAGTGCTTCCATTCACAGAGAGAAAGTTAGAAAGTCCAGGTGAGGGAACAGGTGCAGAGTGACCCCAGTCTGTGTCTTCAAACCAGCCAATCACAGTTTGTATATTGTTACAAATCATGTATTTAGCATTTGCACAGTTCTCAGTTTTGATTACATTTGGATGTTAACAGTTATTGTTAGTTTGTGGAGAAAGCTGCTGGACAAGTTCTTTTAATGGCCCCACATTTCGCACCTCTTTCCACTGGTTTTGTAGTGTTTCATATGTCTTTGTATGTGTTTAGTATCTTTTAGTGGTTCTATTTATGTATTATTCCCTTTGTTTTGTTACAGTTAGCATTAGCTCATTTATTTGTACATTTAACGATTAGCTGTCAAAGCTTAGTTAAAAACAGGGAAAGCAAATGTTTTGCAACGCTAGTAGTATGAAATAAGGACAAATGAAGAAAACCTGCATTATAACTTTGTAACACCAACTCTAGCACTTTCTGCTAGAAAATGTTAATTAGCCAAAATGCTAAATACCTAAAGTAGATTTTAGTGATAGAGGGTGAGGAAGTGGATTAATATGGGTATGAAATAGCATTTATTGATGAATAAATATTTGAATAGGTAGTGACTATTCAGTCACTACCTATTCAGTTCTGACATTTGGCAACAGCTTTGTTAGCTAGCAGTGGTTAGTTAGCCCTCTGGATTCCATGCTGTAAAATTATATCCACTTGATTTTGGACTAAACTCTGTTTAACTGATAACTAGCATTAGCCCATGAACTTATATATTTACTGTTAGTAAATATTTGGGAGACGCTGTAGCTAACTAGTGTTAACTAAGACTTTGTAACTTTAACCTTTTGAGTGTTAGCACTCAAATTCCTGTTAGCTACCTAGCACGCTAACTAATGTGAAATAACAGAGGATTAAGGAGTGAATTAAAACAACCGTTAATATAAATACAGAACACTGATGGAATTACATGTTTGTTCTGTAACAATTTAGTGTTTTTTAGCCTGTGTAGTGATGAGATATGATTGGCTGGTTTAATGACGGAGCGGACCGAGTGTCAGCTGATGGAGCTCAGCTTTTACTGCCTGTCTGAACTTTAAAGAAGGAAACAAATAAAGTAAAAGCAGTTCAGTCCCACTGTGTTCCTGTATGTTCCGCTAATTTCCCAGCCCAGTCTGAAAAAGTCCAGTTTCCTGGTAGTCCGGTTTAGAGTCGGGTCCTCTAGCAGACATCCACCATCTTGGCTGCAAAATAATTTCTTGGCAGGTCACTAGTGGACTGAAGTTGGAGAAGTTAAAGAAAAAAGAAGAGAAGAAGAAGAAGAGGGGAGACGTCCAGGTGTAGTAGGTGGGGGCGGGGCTCCTGATGTTTTAGACAGGTGGAGGAGGAGCAGCTCTTTGAGGCACCAGCGGCTGTGATGCAGCACAAGGTTTCGGTTTTCTGAGAAAGGAATGAACCAGAAAAGAGAAATCAACAACTGATACTGAAACCATTTTTACATTTCTGTTTCTTATCACGATCCACAAACAACATCCAACTTTAGACAAACTTAAACAGCAAACATTAACAGATCTGTGGCATTTCTCTTACTGTGGAGGAGGAGGAGGCTTCGGAGCGTAGGATGGAGCTGTCCTGCTGGTCTCCACCACCTGATCAGAACACACAGAGGAAATACAGCACAGTTACTGCACAATCACAACATGATATTCAATGATTATTTTTATATTTGCAGAGTTTAAATCCGCTTTAACAAAGTAATTTGTCATTTTCTCCAAGAACAAGAGTGACAACAACACAGACGACAGGAAAAAGTCATAAGACGCAGATCACAGAGCACTATTGTAGTAGTAGTAGTAGTAGTAGTAGTAGTAATAATAGTAGTAGTAGTAGTAGTAGTAGTAGTAGTATTACAGTGGTAGTTTCTTAAAGTATGTCAGGGTTTTACCTTTTGTGGTGGCAGTAGCTGAGCGTGGTGCTTCACATGGAGAGAGGACAGGATGTTAGTTAGTTTTAATACAAACACTGACTGTCAGTAACACACACACACACACACACACGCACACACACGCGCACACACGCACACGCGCACACACACACACACACACACACACACACACACACACACACACACACACACACACACACACACACACACACTCCTAACAAACCTACTGATGTGTTAATCAACAACCAATCAAATCAATCATTTGATTTGACCATTTATTGATTGGTTACCACAGCTTGTTTACATATTAACTCAAGTGTTCGGTATTAAAAACTAAATGAATCACAAAGATAAAGTGATTAAACAACTTTGTTGGGAATCTCACACAGGATGAAGCTGTAACAAACACTCAATCTACCAAAAGCTAACACACTAAACTACACCTGAGGCTTACCGGGAGTGCATCTACATCATCATCATCATCATCATAATAAGCAGCAGCCTCCTGGTCAGCACAGTCAAAGGTTTTACATATTATAATTTGGTTTATCACAGTTTCTGTACATACACAACATTTAAGAAACTTAAGATGTTTAGATTCTTTGTG
Source organism: Anabas testudineus (assembly GCF_900324465.2). Taxonomy (NCBI): domain Eukaryota; kingdom Metazoa; phylum Chordata; class Actinopteri; order Anabantiformes; family Anabantidae; genus Anabas; species Anabas testudineus. The sequence goes on along the minus strand of NC_046618.1, from coordinate 25,080,205 downwards.
TTATCAATCTCATCAGCAGACATCTGGTTGAGCCTGACTGGTTTATTCTTCACCGCGACAATAAGCCCAAACATACAGGCAGAGTAGAGCTCTATCTAGCAACAATTATTTAAACTACCCTTTGTTTTTGTAAGAGGATGGTAAAATTGCACAGCCCAGTTTTAGAGTTGCCAATAACCAGAAGGAAATTCCTTGAATAGTATTTAGTGGTTTTTGTCAGTAGTTTAGTCTGAGTTAGACACGAACTATAACTCAAACACACACTCAGCCCCTATTTTACAAGCTGTCAGCCTCAACCTGTCGGTAAACTCACCCCGTCTCTGACAATGTTGTTGGCGTTGCCGCGGGCAACAGATGGAGGCTGCGCCCTAGGAGGCGGGGCTCTGCTGGGTTTGTCTGAAGCTGCACCGTCAGCCCTGAAGACAGAAAAGTCGGAACAAAAACTCTGATATCATACTCTTCAGAAAAGCTGTCTACATGTTTTCTGCTGTTAGTTCTTCTGACAGTGTCAATAATATTCTTTAAATAACTGAGATAATAAACTTAATAAATATTTTTGAACTGAGATAACCCTAACCCTTAAACTACTAAAGGATAGAACCTAATAATCGCAGAAGTTTGCTGCCATGATGTTGACACGTCTTTCTATGTTCACTGTTCAAATTTATAACACAGCACAGAGGACTATTTTAGAACAGTTGTCCTTGAACGCAGCACAGTGAACAGCTGTGTTCAGAGCAGCTGTCAGTCTGATCTGATTATTCATAGAAACAACAGCTGAGTCGCCGTCAGCTGCTGACGACTGGAAACGCTCTTGAAACCTTTAGGATGACGACAAGCGTGACGTCAGCTGTGGAGTCTGGAAGATAAATGTTAATTCTGTCTGTGTTCATGTTTTACAGCCTGGTCCCAGTGCATAAAAAACACAAACCACATCCACAGTTAAGTTTCCTTATGAAGAAATAATCCTTATGAAAACTTTCCCGTCTGCAAAACCACCCAGACCCAACCCCCCACCCTCACTGAAAAGTGCCCCCTCGTCCAAAAATGTGTAATGTGATGATATCAGTGTTAAGGTCTGTGTCGATGTGTCGAGACTCACTGGTAACCCTGCGACCTCTTCCTGCGGCTCAGCCCGAGTTGTCGCAGTAGCACATTCCTGCGCAGGAAAACAAACGCACCCAGAGCGAGAAGAGGAAGAACGATGAAGAAGAAGACCAACAGCCCGTCCCTGAGAGACGTGTCTTTATCTGAGGGGGACAGACAGATTTCATATTAACCTCTTTAACCTCGCTAGGACGCCCCACTCCTCTTTCTCAAGGCAGTCATCTAGTTTTACTAAACTGGAAACTGGATTTTTTTTAACCCACAAAATACAATTTAAGAAGATGAAAATACTCACGTTAAGTACTTATTACAGTAGTAAATGTAAATGTACTAAGTGATGTTCCACCCTGTCTGAAGGTGACCGTACCGTTCCACGTGGGTCCACTGTCCACGCTGCCTCCATAACCTTTGATGGCACAGTCCGGTGGCTCCCAGCCATCCTCACAGTGACAGTGGTTGTTGCTGTTACACACCTGAGAGACAGACACAGGTTATGTTCACATTCGGATCACACACTCAGGTGTGACGTACCTGACGCGCCACACGTGAACAGATTTGACTGAAATATGAGAAACAGGTGAGCCTCACCCCGTGTCCGTGACATTTCTTCTCCACGTCACAGTCGTAGTTCAGCACGTCGGCACTTCGGCACTCAAAGTTCATGCACACCTGGACACCACAGAAGAAGAAAGCTCAGTCACCATCTCTCTGTGTTACCTTTAACTCTCCTACCCCTCTTGCCTCCTCGTTTCCGCTCCTCTTCCATTTCCTTCCCACTTCTTCTTTACTTTCCTAACCTCCTTTCCTTACTTCTACTCAACTCATTATCTTCTTCTCCCTTGTCATCCTCCTGGTCCCGTCTCGACTTTTTCCTCTCTTCTTACCTCCCCTCTTTCTTTCCCTCCTTTCCTCCACACCTTGTTTCCTCTTCTCTTCCTACTTTGTTTAATCTCATCTCCTCTCCTCTTCTTCCTCCCCATTACCTTTCTCTCCTCCCCCCTATTCACCTCACCTTGTTGTCTCCACACTTGGTTCCCTCGTTCACCATTCCTGGATCGGGAACGTCTGATCCCAGCCTGAAGTCGACTCCGAAACACTTCCCTCCAGCGATCGGTGTGGTGATGATCGACGGTTCGATCCCGAAAACCGTGGTCTGCTGAACATTGGAGCACTGCAGCTTCCCACACAGAGCGTTTCTACAAAGAGGGATACAAACATCATGTGATCAGGTAAACTGCACTATTATTATTAACTTCTTATGTTTTTATAATAAATAATCTGAATATCTGTTGATGAGCTCTAGTCTAGATTTGAGTGTGTACAGTGGTTATTTACTTTTCAAAGGGTGTTAAATCTACTTCAAGTTACTTCTAGCATTTTCCAAACAACTAAATTATGACGAGTAACTTTAGAAAATGACTAGTGTCAGTGTCTGGGGAGCAAAAAAGTCTTAGTTTAAACATCCTGCTGATTATATGTACTGTGAGATTTAAGTGATGGAAATGAGAAAATGTGTTTTACCTGCTCTCACACTTCCTGTAGCCAGCGTTGTAGTAGCCACAGTTGCCAAAACGATCTCCTTTACTGTTGACGTCTTTAAAACAGATTTCAGGAGCCGCCTTCGCCTCTGAGGATGAGGAGGAGAGAGAAGAGGAAGCACAGTGACTTTATTAGTACAAGTGATACTGAAGGGAAACCTACAAACAAACACTTTGAATCATTTAATATCAGTGTGATGTCAAAACAACTGATTCATGAATGAAAATGTGATAAACAAACAGAAAAGTAACTAAATCTTGTTAATTAGTTTGAACCTGTATTTATTTGGAGTACAGAACGTTTCACTCACTCTGACAGTAAAAAAGAAATGTGGGTAATAAACTGTTTTTCTAACAAACCACCACAGAAAAGAAACACGTCACTGAACATAGTAACTGTCTGCGGTACGTACTGGCTCCAAATATGGCCTGACACTGCCCGTCGTAGTGCTGACACCTCCCGTTGTAACAGTAGGCCTGCTGGTTCCTGCATGGCTGCCCGTTCTGAAACACACACGTCAACAGATTATAAGAAGCAGTTCAGACTTTCAGATGGTGACTGAGGAAACTGAGTGAGTGTGGCGCCCCCTCAGATAAAAGTCACCTGGGCGAAGACGTCGCTCTGACAGAAGGATGAAGAGCCGTTGCAGTACTCTGGTAGATCACACTCAGCGTCTATACTGGAGCGACACACTGTTCCTCCAGGCCGGTACTGAACGAACACACACACAGAGCAAAAGTCATTCACATAAAGGAGCTGAGAGATTCTAACTATCTACCTATCTCTTGACACATCTCATCACTTGATGAGGGCGAAAACTGTGTTTCTGTTTGTTTTAATACGTTGAGTCTCTGCTCGACTCTGTTTACCTGACAGTTCTGGCAGCACTCTCCGTACGCACACTGAGCTCCAGACTTCAATTTACAGGTCTGATACTCACAGCAGGGGTCCTCCTCACACTCCTGTTCAACACACACAAACACACCCACGTTTAATGCATATATGGATTTAACTAAATGTAACTGTGATAATTTAAATCCAAACTTTTTCAGGTAGGGATTTTAGTTAGTTTGTAGTTTGTTACTGTATTATTTTATTTTAATACCGTTTATTAAATATTTTAGATTTTTTGCAGTCACCTTGGAACAAGGTATATTTTTAAATATTGTTCAAGCATTTTCAAAAACTGATTAATGATTTTTTTTCTTTCTATCATTTTAAGGCTTTTTGACTTTTTATTTATATTTATAGGAGATTTTTAGGACATTTTTTAAAACACTATTTTTCTAACTTTTTACTGGATGACTGTGTCATTTGCAAACAGGGTTAGAAGTTGAAGCTATAAAATGATCCTGTTTACACAGAGACTATTTAAACTACTTACAGAAGTGAGGGCTCCTAAAGATTTCATATTTAAGGTTAACTGTGAAATGTTTTTGACTTTGATTTAACATAAAATAAAACACAAATCTCCACAGACCTTTTGAGATCCACAGTCACACTCCTCTCCAACATCCACCAGTCTGTTCCCACAGTAGGGGGCGCTGTAGGCCTCATCAGGCCGGGGGACGTTCAGGAGACAAGTTCCCCCAGTTAACAAAATCATTTTCTCAAAATCATCAGCACTGCAACTGCTGAAGTTTCTGGATCCTCTGCAGAGAAGAAGAGGAGAGAAGGAAATACAGTACCCAGTATACACACAGTACACAGTATACCTACAGTACACAGTATACACACAGTACACAGTATACCTACAGTACACAGTATACACACAGTACACAGTATACCTACAGTACACAGTATACATACAGTACACAGTATACACACAGAACACAGTATACACACAGTATACCTACAGTACACAGTATACCTACAGTACACAGTATACATACAGTACACAGTATACATACAGTACACAGTATACACACACAGTATGCATACAGTACACAGTATACACACAGTATACATACAGTACACAGTATACACACAGTATACATACAGTACATGCAGAATTTTTTATGTATATTCAGGATTCCGTCTTACGTGGCTGCAGAGTTCATGATGCAGGAGAGGGTGGGGCAGGTACAGGGACGTCCGTCATCATGATTCATCCCCAGGTTGTGACCAAGTTCATGAGCCACGATGGAGGCAAACGAGGGAACGTCGTTATTGATGAACTGAGGGAGAGAGAGCGGGTGTTAGAATTCCCAACACTTTCATATGACTTGAACACAGCGTTAGTTTGTAGTTTTCTTTCATAACAGTATTTATCTATGTAAATGTATATAAACACTTATCTTTATCAAAACAGACACATCTGTGTTAATGAAGCTCAAGTTAAGTCAGATAAGATTTTGTTTATTGCTGGTGTTAAAGTTAAAGGTGGTGTTTTACAGAACAGTATCATAGTCAGAGGTGATCCTAATATTCTGAACATCCTCGCTTATAAATCAGAACGAACCGCGTTGATCCCTCCCCCGTGACTCCTGGAGCAGACGGTGGAGACGAAGGCCATTCCAGCTGTTGTTCCAAAACTCTTCTTCCTGCAGACAATATCATCATCATCATCATCATCATGTGTGTGTTTTCCCTGCACCTCTCAAATAATGAGTTGAGGGTGTGTGTGTCACATAATGTATGTGTGTTACAGAGTGTGTGTGTCACATAATGTGTGTGTGCGACAGAATGTGTGTGTGTTACAGAGTGTGTTCACTGACAGTATCAGTTGTGCTGAGTCGTGCCGGCGCCGGTTGACCAGCTCCTTCTCTCTCCACTGGGTAAAGCGACTCAGCACCTCTCCAGCTCCTCCCTCGGTGCTGATCGGGTTCTGCTGTGTCCAGATCTCCAGACCTACCAGGACCACTCGGACATTCAGCTGCATGTAGATCTGCAGACACACACGTCACTGTTACGTTTTTAAAACCAACATCCATTCACTGAATAATGAAATAAATTAAATGTACAGAAGGAGAGAAGTCGTAAAAGAGTTTCACCATGTGTCGACATTAAGAACCACGAATGTTGAAAATTAGTCTTAAAAACTTTCACCTGAACATATTTTTTTTATCCAACTTCCTGATACAAATTGCAAATCTGCACAATAGTTTATGTAATTAATCATTATTACAGTGCAGGGTGCAGATCGTTGGTCTGTTTGTTGACATCAGTCTCAGCTGGTGTTGGATGCAGAGTTAAAGTTTTTTTCTAATTCAAGAAACAAATATCACTAAAGCTGGTTTCTGAACATATTTTTCTTTCTGTTACAGAGTTGAGGCTCGTGACACTGAAGGGTCCATAAAACTTTGTTTCATCTGTGGACATGTGCTGAGATCTAGTCTGGAAATGGTTTGTGTGTGTGTTTACTCACGCTGTCTATGAAGTTGGCCAGATGAACCATCTCCTCCCTCACTGCTGTCTCATTCCTGTTCATAAAATTATACTGAGCACAGACAGAAAGAAAATCTTCAGACCAATGTTTTATTTGTGTTGGGATGATAATAATAATATTTATTATTACGATAACAAAATGATTTTGTAACATTTCAAAAAGGTTAATTTGAAGATGAACAAACAGGCAGACTGACACTGTGACTTTTAGTTTGCTGTTGGCTCTGTACGAACCATCACAGTCTTAAACTGTCAGTGTAAATTAAAGAGTTTGGTTGAAAACATTTAATTAAGCGTTTAGGAATTTCAACTACTACCACAATTTGTATTCATGTAAAAGAAGATGCTTCACTCTAACGCTGCTTTAGATCCAACAGAGTGATACATCTCTATTTTAGAGGATCAGTTTCAGATTCACATTCTCCCAGTTGTTACTTCACTTGAATTAAGATTTTGGTATTGTTTCACTGTCACATTCAGTTGAATCACCATTTATAGTAGGCTCACTTGGTTTGTTCACATTAATAAATAGATAAATAAAAAAATAAAAATCAGACCTGAGTCACTAGAAAAAAGAAAAATCACATTTGAGTCACTTCTTTGTGTAAACGTAGCTGAAGTTGTGTTTGAGTGTCTCACCCTGTCGTTGTCGACCACCAGCAACAGCTCCACATAGTGAGTTTGATGGAGAACAGCTCGCTTCACCTGCAACGTCAATGATGAATCAGTGGATGGTAATAAATCCTCACAGTGTGTGTGTGTGTGTGTGTGAGAGAGAGAGAGAGTTCACCCTGCTGTGCTGTCTGTGGTGGATTTCCTTTGGTTCGTACGGAGCATGCTCCGTGGAGTTAGCGTGGTTGTGCTCATCATGTGGCGTTCCACACCCCCGGGGCTGTGATGTCACGTCCTGTAAGCGGTAAACCAGGTGCTGGTCGGGGCCGGATGCTAGCGGCTCGATACCGTAGCTATCGTCGTTGAGATGTAACACTCCTCTGAAGAAAGAGAGACCAAAAATATTAGAACACGTCCACACATGAAGTCAAAGTGTTAAGATCAACAAAATAATTACTGAGGAATCACACAGACTGAAGCAGCAGGAGAACACACACACACACACACACACACACACACACACACACACACACACACACACACACACACACTCACTCACACACACACACACACACACACACACACACACACACACACACACACACACACACACACACACACACACACACACCCATCTGTGCAAAGAATATAAATAGGACAACAACTCTGTCCTTGAGAGAGCGGAGCGTGTACAGTGAGCATGAAGCGTCTGCTGTGTTCATAAAGTGTCTGTAAGGTGTGTACATTGTGTATTGTTTATACAGTGTGTATAAATTGCGTACAGTGTGTATGACGTGTGTATAAATTGCGTACAGTGTGTATGAAGTGTATATAAATTGCGTACAGTGTGTATGAAGTGTATATAAATTGCGTACAGTGTGTGTAAAGTAACAGCAGCAGTAGTGTAACATCCAGTGAACCTTCAAGGACCAGAAAGCAGCTGCTGCTGTTCACTCGTGGTTCTCATGAGTCCAGTGCAAATGTCACATTATTATTATTATTAATATTATTATTGTTGTTGTTGTTGTTCTGTGTTTTGTTTACCTGAGGCCGTTGCAGATGCTCATGGCAACAGAAGAACCCTCCATGTCTTGAACGAAGCCCTGATAGTGACAGTGGTTCTGTAAAACAACAGCAGCTGGTGAAACAGAGCCTCCTCGCTGAGTATGTGTCACATCATCTACACCCTCACACAGCTTCTCCTGTCACGGCTGTGATGGTGACACAATGCTCTTCCTACCTTTGGGTGGAGAAATACATTTTCAACTCAGTTTCTCCAAGACAGATGCACCAGCATCTACTTGAGATCTCCAGTGATTCTGGCAAGAATCTGGGTTCATCACTGACAACCAGCTAAGCTGACCACACCTCCTTCCTCTCTCAGGCAGCTGATTCACCCTCCACAACATGAGAAAAATCAAATCAGGCATTTATCATCTCTCATCTTGACTACTGCAGCGTCTTAGCGACCATCATGCACAATCAAACTCCAGATGACCCAAAATGCAGCAGCACGTCACACCATTGTCCATATGTCTGCACCGGCCTCCAGTAGCTGCTGCATCAGGTTCAGAGCTCCGACAAGGAACATCCTAATCCAGGTCTACAGTCCCTCCCTCCCACTACAAATGCAGTCTGGTCCCTACAGCTCACAGAAAAAGGCCTCAAGGAAAGATTTTCAGCTCAGTCGTCACATGATGGTGGAATGAGCTTAGGACATGATCAATAGATGATTTATAGCTAAAACAGGACAAATCACAAACGTACTGAGAGTAAAATACTATGTGAAGAAGGAAACCTGCAGAATGAACTGTCAGCTGCAGAGATTTGAAGACTACTCCTCACACTGTAACTGGAGGAATAAACTGCACCTCACACTGTTACTGTGAGTCTAAGCTTGTTTAATGAGCTCAGTATTTAGAGTTTTACTTGGTTTAGGTTCAGTTGATGGATCAGTGACAGTTGAGGGAGGCTGCAGACTGACGGCACTGGGTGGAAAATATGTTGGTATGCATATAATTAAGAAGAGTTTTATGATCATGTGTTGACTAAAGTGATTAGACTGAACTGACACAGTTTGTCAGTGAAGCTCTGCCTGTTTCCTCTAATGTGAGTTTCTGCATTAATGAAGTACAGCTGGTAAAAGTACCGAGTGGAGTCAAGTATCTGAGTACTTCTTCCATCACTGAATATGTGGATATATTTACAGCTAAGCGTGCAAGACAGCAGGTGGTCTGTCCAGAACTTTTTATCAGACACAAATTGAACAAAAGCTGGTCGGAGCTGCCGAACATCTGTATAATAATATATAATATTTAAAAAGAAGAAGTGAGTAATCAGCTGACTGGAAATATCAGCTGTCACTCTCAGAGGAGCTTACAGAACACTTCCTGTCTGCCAGTGTGTGAGAGTGAGTTGGACTCTGTGTCTCCTAACGTCTATTTTGATTATTAATATGTAAATAACATCAAAATCATCCATCACAAAATATATACCAGATATTTAGTACATTTACTTCCACCTTCTGCTAGTTCATAGTTGTTCATATATGTATTGTTGTTTAATAACACCAAATATAACATCCAATAATATACATCATTTTAAAACCATGGTGATTATAAAAATTGATTAAATTGTTTTGCTACTGGTGAAAATCTAAAAACATGACAATTCTCAGGCAGGTTCTGAAGGTATATGGAGCACTGGGGCAGAATTATGCACTAGATCTTCATTTATCATTTATCATTTATCTCACACACACACACACACACACACACACACACAGGAAATGTAGACTGCAGCCATTATTGTTATTTAGCTCTATGTCACAGCTGCACCAAACTCCATAAAAAATTCATTTGAAAAAGTCAATTAAGATGTTTTGCAGTTGACGACTGAGACGTTTCTCAGGAACAGGAAACATTAGCTGTTGGTGTTTTAGCAAACACAACCCTGCTGTGTAGTTTCCCTTTTGCAGTGACTCAGAGTGAATCCAGTTTTCGTACAGATGTATTTACATGTGCCAGTAAAGTAATTCAGATTTGAATCTGAGATGCTCGATCATTTACAGTATCATATGCAGAGAGCAGGGGAGGTGATGGAGCTCGGGGTCAGGAGACAGGAAGTATAAGTGCACAGAGTCAGAGGAAATTCCCATCATGCTTCTCTTCATGGGAAAAATTTTGTTTCAATAAACCCAACGGCTCCAGTGACGTTACACTGAGTTGCAGTGGAATGTACAGTTACTCAACTACTGCGAGTATTTAGGTATTTGTAATTTAAGTATTTCCATTTTATACTTCTGTTCTCCAAACAAACTCCAGTGACTCAGATAACTGCAGCCACCCTCGTGGAGCATCACACCGTGTCATCACCTCCTTCTTCATCTTTCACTATTTTTATTGTTCTGTTTTGCATTTCTGTACTAAGCTCTAGATTTTTTTTGTTCTGATGGTTCAGATTTGATGTTTGGTTCAGTTTGTTTCTATACTGCTGTAGCACCTAAACGCCCCCTCAGAGGAACTGCGGATGTTTGAATTAAATATTAGAAGACGTTCAGCTGAAAATATTAGTCTGTGATTCGACCTTTCAGGGATTTTTAACTAAATTTTAATTAAACTTATTATGAGTAATAATAATAATAATTATTATTATTAATGATTATTATTTGCACAGATAACAATCAATGGAGAGACAGAAATGAATGTATCTGATGGGCGTTTTCATTCCCTGCATCTACGTCTAGAACAATGTAAACACTGATTTACAGTTTGGGAAATACTGAATATAATCAACTGTCAAATACAGAATAAATACAAAGTGTGTGTGTGTGTGTTACCTCTACAGGTGGTCTAGATGTCACCAGCGATCCATTCTGACTGTAGGTAAACAAGGTGAAATCTGCAGGCAGCAGCAGCCTGAAAACAACAAATCATTTCCAATTAATATAATTGTTATTTCATCCAATATTAATGATTAATGAAGATCCAAAGGTGGAGGTTTAATTAAAATGCAGAGCTCAGGTTGTGACTGATAACAGAGTTAAACAATCGTCAGATCAACACTTACTTGTTTCTCTGCAGATGAACAACGTGGTCGTTTCCGTCCACGCTGATGATGTACGACACCTGAGGAAACAGAGACGACGAGAAGCTGTTAGTGACGGATGTGAGCGCTACACGTTAGTTCTGATTCACACATTGTGTAGGTGGCAGCAGGCATTCAGCAACACCCCCAACCTGTCAACTAGAGGAAGACGAACGAATGGCGTCACACTTCGCTACGTCCACTGTTCAAGGTCTGTGGTCTCTGTGCGCTTCTCACAAACTGACCATTTGGTACAACACCACCCAACCCCTACAGGACATCCTGAGATGCACCCTAAGTGACAAACTGCTCCACCTGCTGCCATCAGCCTCCATCACACACACACACACACTCATTTTACTTTTCTTCTTGGTTCAGGTCTTTCTTTACTTCTGTTCAGCTGCTCTAACGTCTGACTAAAGGTTTCTCCTGTCTTAGCGCTGTGACATCAAGTGGAGGCTGAGACCGACTGCGTCGCTTTGTTTCGACCAAACGTGTCACTAGGACATATCTCAAAACAGCAGGTGGCTGTAAAACAGAAGAGGGGCGAGGACTCTTTACTTTTTTCACATCTCTTCAGATGGATTATAGCTGCTTCTAATCCATAATGAGTATTATAGGAAGTAGTAAATCATACTGGGTCCATTTGTAGTGACCGGCTAAGCTGAACAGCCAATCAGAGCGGTCTCTCTCAGGTACACCACAATATTATCCAAACCACAGACGCTCAGTGTCTTTGTAATCAGCGTTTTACATTTTAAAAACAATTTAAACTGATGATTAATGCTGCGTCAGGTTTTGTGTAACACCTGTTGTTATTATGGAAAATAACAACTGTCAACAAAGTCCAAATGAGTCTGAGGAAGTTTCAGAGAGATCTGTCAAACTGCAAAAGTCTGAAAACTCCAAGGTCACCTGAGCCTCTCACCTGGCAAATACTCTGTGTGTGTGTGTGTGTGTGTGTTGCAGCTACCAGCAGGTATGTCATTACTGCTGGGGTGAACACACACAGACAGATGGTGTGTGTGTGTGTGTGTGTGTGTGTTTGGGGCGAGGACAGGAAGTCAGCGGTGGACGACATCACCCAGCTGCCAACAGCAGCTCCTCCGTCCTCTAACACAGCAGGGGTCAAAGGTCAGCACAGGAGAAGGGGAGGAACTGTGAATCCCACACAGAGACTCATCTGTTTATCCCAGCTCTTAAATAATGTGTTAGAGTTTCTAGATTTCATAATATTGATGGTTTTATGGCTCCTGATGCTTCATGTTATTAATGTTTTCAAAGTTAACTCGCTGCTGGTTGTAGCTCTGAGTGTCACATCTAGAAAAGAAGAACTGTGTAAATCACAGTGTGTTTTAAACCGGTTCTTCTGTTTATACACGTAGATGTTGACGTGCATACTTTCACACGGTGTCACTTGCTCCGAGCGCTCTCACATTTCACCACAGCACGTTACAGTGTTTGTGTGTGAGTGTATTTCTGTGAGGACCATTTCCAGTTTTAGATCTTTAGTGTGAGGACAAACACAGTTTCTGGAACTGCCAGTTTGCAGATGCACCAACTCTACTTCACACAACCAACCACAGCGCGAGACAGTGGATGTTTGTGTCAGTTTCAGAACCACCTCATCCCACAGGGAGCAAGACAAACAAGTGTGACGGCCGTTTGTCACAACACTAATCAAAACACCACCAGCAGATTAATCAGGTTCATGGGGAAACCGGTGATGGATGGTGAAGAACAAGCAGCAAAGCGAGACTTCATAGCTGTAACATAGTGTGGTGAATAACTTTATCTGACTGCTTTCCTCTCTCGTTCCTCCTTATTTTTACTTCCTGGATCATATTTCAGGGTCTCACTGGTGCATTAAATAACAATTCCTGCCCTGAGGCTTCTGAAACTGTTGTAACGTAGGAGGCTGCTTTAACAACAATCTCAGTGAGAATGTGGCCTGAGGAGCCGAGGAATGCTTTATGCCAAGTGTGTGTGTGTGTGTGTGTGTGTGTTGTACCATAGTGCTGACAGATTGTGCGTGAGAGTGTGAACATGTACAAGGGCGTGTGTGTGTGTGTGTGTGTTGAACATGTTCCAGCACGCAGGGCGGGACAGAAGATGACAGCACAGGAAACTCACAGAGTCTGAGTCAGTCAGCATATTAAATCCTCCTCTGATGACTCGTCTCTGTGTTTTAAGGTTGTTCTGCTGCACAAGCTCATCTCACACTCAGCTGTTCAGTAGAGGAGGTTCGGCTCCACCTTATCGGCCCAACTAACAGTTATTACTGTCCAAACATTGTTTCTCCGGAACCGCTCGTGTTCGCGGTTTTGTTAGAGTCCAGGAGGATCGCGGTCCGTGTTCTGTCAGTGGGGTAAAATAAGCAGGAACCTACTGAACATGTGTCACTGCTGGGATGATGTTGTCATGTTGGAATGCGGCCCACTTTTCACAACAGACGTGCTGCATTTTACCTTCACATCTGGAGAGTCAAACTGCTCTTTGGCAAACTCCAGGCGCGGTGATGTTTTTATGGAGAGCAGCAGTGGGGCGGGATTTGTTGTCCAGCTCCAGTGATTCCTTCCTTCTGTATGTTTAATGGGTGTGTTCAACAAAGACACGAAAGATCACGATCGTCGGAGTGTGTGGATATTTGTGACTTTAGAGAAGATCTGATCAGACTTCAAGGCAACGAGAACATAAACAGTTCACTTACTTTTTCTTGCCAGTAACATCAATAATTACTATTATTTACTCAGAGAATCACAGCCTGTCTTCAGTTAGACTTGTTTTCTAACAAGTGCATTAGGATTAGTCACTAACCTAAAATCATCAGGACCTTGTAGTCCAGACTGGACTTTTCATTCATCTAGTCATCGTACATTAATTTCCCTTAGGTCTGTGCCAGTTTGTGTCTGCAGATGTAATTTACAGCAGCAACTGTCACGTCTCTCTGTCTTCTTCCGCCACATGTTGTGCTGCAGGCAAACGTCTGAGTCTGGGCTTGTTCTGATCACTCAGCTGAAAGTAGCTCTCATTTTTAGACTCTGTACTCTTACTGTACTGTTTGACATGATTCTTGCGTTGCTGGTAAAAGAGATTAGGGCAGTGACGTTAGTTTTTCAGACTTGAGAGCACGACCAACAAGCACTCTGTGCCGTGTGTACAGAGCAGCAGTAAGTGTCCACTGACAGCAAAGTACCTGAAGTCTCTCAAACTAAACAGAACAGAAAAGAAACAACTTTGTAAATATGTGAACGTCTACGAAGTCACAAGTTTCTAGATTGATTCTGATGTGAATAAGTTGGATGTAGAAGCTCATTAAGCTGACAGATAAAATTATGTTGTTGATGTGTTTCAGATTGTGCTGTTTTATGCTGAAATTCTTTAAATATTGTACTTTTAATTATTCGACAGTAACTGTTGCATCAGTAATCCCGTCTTGAGCTGCCAGGTGCTAAGTTAAAAGTTGTTTGGTTTTGTGACTTGACTTCCTGTTCGTTAAGTCCTGAATCCCAGCAGTAGGTACGGTTCACTTGGTTACTTCTTCTCACCTTCACCGTTAATGTTTGAATGATGTGTTCAGTACGGATTAAATGTTCGAACCACTCTGTGATGTTTAAACTGACTTTGGACAAACGGAAGAACAAGGAAGATAATCTAAAGCTGACTCAGCGAAGGTCACAAGAGGCGGTGCTGACTGCACATCCGCTGTGCAGTTTCCTGAGGTCAGAGGTCAAAAACAGCTTCCGTGGAATAAAACAAACCAGAAGAACAAGTAGAAAAACACCTTGATGGTAAAACCATCATACCTGATCAGGTAGTCTTCCGTCCACGTCCCGCCTCAGCCTGCCTCCTATTGGTCGAGGGACGGTCAGCTGATAGGAGGAGAGGTGATCAGTCTGCTGAGAGTCTGCAGGAGGAAACAAATCAGTGTCAGCGAAACTACAGGACTCACTTCTTTTCCATGTTCCTACCGTGTTCATATGTGCTGGTATCGTTATGGTAACCTAGTCAACTCAGGCGTGACGCCATTCGCAGCTCTGACTTGAGGTACATTAAGGTAAAAGTACTAGAATCAGCGGAGCGACCAGTATCTTCTTGTGGTGTCGCTGTTTATTTTCATGTTTCTGCGAGTTTGTTTTCAGCTTGTTCGGCAGCTCTCTCCTGATGTTTAGTGCACAGAGGAACGGTTTTGTTTGAAACCCACTGATGGAGGGAGGTAATAAAAACCAGGCGTCTGATACAACGTGCTGCTGCAGAGGAAACATTTCATTCAGATTCTATTTTTAGCTCCTTAACTGGTTTAGTGTAGAATCCAGTGATGAATCTGAACATGGTTTGTGTCTGCACAGCTCTGCTCGGGTCACGAGAAAGTAAAATGTGACCTCAGTAGCCTCTCCGGCATTTCCCCACTCTCTCCATCTGTTACATAAACTCTTTGTGTTCATATTACTGCCGGCTTAGCAGCTGTTTGTTTGCCTCTTTTTGTGCAGTCAATGCGCCGTTTCTGAGCGTGTGTTGTTGTGTGAGAGTGTGCACAGAGCGTAGCTTCACCGTTTGAGTTTATGTGATGATAATTAATCTCTGGATGTTTGCAGGTTGAAGAGGCCGAGCTCTGAGGTTGCTGGTTTGATTCCTGACACGTTACCTGAGTACAGGTGGAAATATTTTCCCTGTATTTAACTCGCAGTGTCTGGAAGTTGAGTCATGGCGACTATGACACAGGACCTCCTGATTGGACTGACTTCAGATTGGTCACACTTAAAGGAGCAGTTCAACATGTAACAAAGAGCCGTTAATATGAATTAATTATTACTGGCATCTTAACCACTTCCACATTTTAGGTTTTGTTCCTCTCTGACTTTTCTTGTCAACCAGACAATCGACTAGTTTGTCTTGAAACTGAGAACTTCCTAAGAATTGAGAGGACGCTGTTTAGTCCTTCATGCAGACGTCATTTCAGGTTTTTTGAGACTACAACTAAATTCTCAACTGCAGTTTTAGGTAACAATGATGTGCGAACACAGCGCTTAAGCTAAATCTATAAGAAATTTAAATCACACAGAGATCTTGAAGAGAAGTTTAGAAAGTTTTAGAAAAAAATAAATCTTAAATAAAATCTACAGAAGGCTTAAGAAACTCTTATTTCTACCATCCCCTGAATAAACCTGTGAGCTCGGTGCCAGCTCTGGATGTGGATCAGCCAAGTAGGTTAAGTGGGTCTGAACCACAGAAACCTGACCTGACCCTCCACATCGACTGAACCTGAATCACACCTGACCTCTTTCACATTTTTCCACTTAGTTCTGAAAACAGAAACAAGTTCATTTACCACTAACAAGATAAAATCGGTGTCAGAACACAGACGCTGCCCCGTTCTAAGGACAAACGTGGTAAAAACTGATTATCTAGACTTTATCTAGACTCTGCATCCGCTCAACGTTGCTCTTCAGTCACAACTCCACATATGTGTTTTAAAAATATTAACATTTGCTGTGTGTTGCCCACGGACTAATTTTAAATGGTGTTGCTGTCATTTTGTGGCTGATGAGAAGATAAAACCTCCACATATTTATTATAAAACTCACTGGAGAAGAGTAAACAAGCTCGTTCAGGCATTTTACTTTCAATATGATTAATCCACTACCAAAATGGTTACAGCTGCTGATGAACTCTCTGCCAACTACTAGTTTCAGCTCTTGCCGATTTGGATCTGCACGTGGGATTTGTCCTGATCTAAAAATCTGCAGCATGATCTTTAACAGGAAACACTTCAGGATGTTTTCTGGGTGAAAGTGAATGTGTGAATGTTTCAGAGCTGAAGGTTTGTTCATGTTCAGTAAGAAGAAAGAAAAAAAAAAACACAGAGTGAGTCATAATCCAGGGAAACAGGGGCCGCTGCTCCACGGTCAACATCAGTGTGATGGCTTCTGTCTGTTATTCACGTATTAAAAAAGGTTGTTTTAACAAGTCTTTCATTAACAGAACGAGGGCTGAGCTGGACGACCCTGATCTCTTCCAGCCTAATCACCAATCCTCCAGTGATTTGGATTCATGCATTGTTCTTGTGATAAAACATTAGAGAAGAAACAACCTCAGCTGCAGAGATAAAACAGTATCACAGTGCCGCTCTCCTCCACCCCAAGCTGCTCTGCTTTAACGCAGGCGTCCAGTCTACATGTCGTCATTTTATTACTGCCACACAGGGTCAACAATGTCCCCCAATCTCAGGTTCTATGGAAGAAACATACAAAGCCTGACACTGAAATATGGCACTGGAACACACCACAATGATGACAGCTGTGGCCAACTGGCACGAATGTTCTTGGAATAGGGAACCCTTCTCTATCGAAAATAGAGAAGAGCGTTCTGTGTCCCCTGTTCACAACCGTTTTCTTGATTTCATCACATATGTTTTTCTTCTCGTTCAGTCATTGGCTAAGACGAGCAGCTAATCGGTCTATAACGCTGATGAGGTTAAAAATGATGAATCAACAGAAAAATGTGGACAGACAGCAAAAACTAGTCCGACCGATGGAGACACAGCCGTCTGTGGGCTTCGTGTGTCCAGGCCTCAAGTCTTCGTCCGGACAGGCTGTGTTTTAATGCAGGAGGCTGCAGCAAGAGGACGGTGACAAACACAGTCCAGTCCACTTTATTCTTCCAACTGGACTTTGGAGGAACAAGTTATGTGTTTAGGACACAGAAACGGGCGTTTGTTACAGTCACAGAACTGATAAACAGCAGAAATACAACGTGCACATTACAAAGTATTCCACCAGGAATTTGTTCTTGCATGTACAGACAAGCTCAGCGTCTGAGTGACGTTATCCTCCAGGAAATCTTGATCTAGATCCAACTGTTTATCTGCACAATGCTGCATCATCCCCACGGTTCCTACTGTAATAACCTCACTCCCTGTTGCTAATAAACGGGACAGGGCTGAGTTTTAATCACACAGAGAAACTCAGTGTGAACGCAGCCTTACACAGAACGGTGTGACGGCGAAATGCCGCCATAATCCATAGTAGAACCACGATGTGTGTGTGTGTGTGTTTTCAGATTGTGTATGTGTCTCAGGCAGTTTAAGCAGCTTAGCGTCGTCGTTCAGCCGAGTCCTCCAGCTCAGGCGCCGACAGGAAGTAAAACCCTGATAAACCCTCGACGGTGAGTGTGGTAGAGGGGGTGAGTTGACCGTGAGCTGAGGAGAGTCTCCGATATCGTCTACGAGAGTTTATTTACAGGAACCAGCTGCTGCCAACAAATACACACTTTTTATCTATGTCAGTGCGAAGAAACTCTTCTTTAGGCCGTCCACCCCCCTCCACCCTCACCTTATCAGTGTGGCCCTGTGATAAGGTTCAGGTTGAATCAAAGGTGTTTTTTAACTCTGCCTCTCAGTATTATGTTATTAAAACACTAACGTTCTTCACATTCTTCTTCTTTCAAGGCAACAGAGATAAAAATGGACTTAGTTTATATAAATACTTCAACATAATACTTACTGTAATCTAAACAAACAGACGGGAAGTGCAGTCATTTTGATTTTAAAAGGTTTGTATATGATTTAATGTGAGCTTGTACTGAATCGTGACAGGATGGTAGAACTGGAATACTTAGACTCAGACTCGTTAGTATTTGACTCAGACTCGTTAGTATTTAAATCTGACTCGTTAGTATTTGACTCTGACTCGTTAGTATTTGACTCGTTAGTATTTGACTCTGACTCTTTAGTATTTGACTCGTTAGTATTTGACTCTGACTCGTTAGTATTTGACTCGTTAGTATTTGACTCTGACTCGTTAGTATTTGACTCGTTAGTATTTGACTCTGACTCGTTAGTATTTGACTCTGACTCGTTAGTATTTGACTCAGACTCGTTAGTATTTGACTCAGACTCGTTAGTATTTGACTCAGACTCGTTAGTATTTGACTCGTTAGTATTTGACTCTGACTCGTTAGTATTTGACTCTGACTCGTTAGTATTTGACTCTGACTCGTTAGTATTTGACTCTGACTCACCACCTGCTTTAACAGAGTCCAGCATTAGTTTCCTGCCCTGACATTAACATCCTCCCACCTTTAACTTTAAGGAAACTAGTTCATGTATATTATTCAGATCCTAGAAGTGTAAAGTTGTTCTGCATATTTAAATTTAAAGTAGATGGTTTTAGCTCAGTCCACTCTACAGTGGAGCTGCACTCTCATCATGACAGATACAGTACAACATCCTGGTTGGGGTGGGGGGGTTACCTGCTGTCTTGTCTTTGTTACTATAATACGTTAAACTATAGTTTGTATGTGTAGTTTGACCTACAGTGTATTTACAGGTTCATGCTCTTTATAAAGTTCAATCACAGACTGCAGCGCTGCAAACATAACAAATACATGAGTGGTCCCACAGTGTTCTACCTGCTCAGAACCACACACTTCAATCAGTGTCAGAACATTATCAACACCCTCTCTCCCCCTCCCCTCACCCACCCGCATCACCCGCCGCTCACCCTGCTCTACCGCCCTCCCCCCCTGCACCCCCGAGCGCCACCCGCCTCCCCTGCGCCCGCAGGACCCCGCCCACCCGCCCCCGCGCACCCTCTCACCCCTCGCCACCCGCGCACCCTCGCGCACCCTCGCTCCCTCCGCCCCCTCGCCACCCAGCCCCTACTCTTGCACGCACCTCACCCTCACCCCCTCCCCCTCGCCACCCCAACCCTCTCGCCCTCACCCTCTCTCTCCCTCCTCACCCTCTCTCCCCCTCCTCACCCCGCTCCCTCCTCACCCCCTTGTCCCCCCTCTCACCCTCTCCTCCCCTCACCCTCCTCACCTCCTCACCCTCTCTCCCCCTCCTCACCCCCTCCTCACCCTCTCTCTCCCTCCTCACCCTCTCTTCACCCTCCTCACCCCCTCCTCTCCCTCCTCACCCTCTCTCTCCTCCTCACCCTCCCTCTCCCCCCCTCCTCACCCTCTCACCCCCTCCTCACCCTCTCTCCTCTCCTCCTCTCCCTCCTCACCCCCTCTCTCTCCCTCCTCACCCTCCTCACCCTCTCTCTCCCTCCTCACCCTCTCTTCACCCTCTCACCCCCTCCTCTCCTCCTCACCCCCTCTCACCCCCTCCTCACCCTCTCACCCCCTCCTCACCCCCTCTCTCCCCCTCCTCACCTCTGCAGAGCCCGTTTCCGCTCAGCAGCAGCAGCAGCACCCAGCAGACCTCCAGCAGCTCCACTCTTCCTCCCCTCTTCATCTTCATCTTCATCTTCTTCTTCTGCTGGTGAAAACAAATGTCCCCGGGCAGCTCTCGGACACCCTCCACCTCCTCCTGTGTTTCTCTCTGCAGCTCCTATAGTTTCTCCCGTCTTCCAGCGGTCCTCTCCCCCCACTCACACTCATGCTAAACACCCAGCCGAGGTTTTCGTCCTGCTCCCGGACGAACCATTCCCGCTGCCGAACCAGTCCCAGCGGGTAAACGGGGCGTTTTAGCTGTTTGCTAACTTAACAGTCCGGGTCCTAACTGTCTCCTGTGGCTGTTTCAGTCGGTGAATTCGCTCATTGAGACACAAACAGCGAGTGTTTCCTGCTCCTTCCTCCGTGTCCTCTCCGCGTCCAGCTGATGTTTCTGTCCCTGGAAACTCGGTGAAGCTAAACTAGCGTCAAGTTAGCGGAAGTCCTCGGTGGAGCACTTCAAAATAAGAGTGTCTCTTATTCCCAGCAGCGAGTGTGTGTCAGGAAAGGGAACTCGAAAGGTGGCAACACACACACACACACACACACACACACACACACACACAAGTAAAGGTGAATATTAAAAACTACAACAAGTGCTCTTTTCCAATGATTTACTAAAGCAGTACTGATTGAACAATAAAATCCGCTAAGGCTGCTGTCAGTACGAGCGTTTAAGTCTAGTTTCGTTTCCACATCTGCTTCAAATATCAGTTTATCTTCACATCCAACGTGTTCAAGTCTTGTTGAGTTTATTTAATGTGCGGAACACGCCGTAAAAAATGGAAAACATTAATTCGATATGTCACCGCTAGACCTTTATTTTGAAGTCAAAGTAGTTTAACCGGAAACCCTCTGTTCACGTGAATAAACAAATCTCCGCTGGAAAAAACGCTCTAACCGCGCATGCTCACACTGTAAAGTTAAATAAACAAAGTGTTTCCTTCTTTACTTCATAATTTCACTTTATTAGTTCATCAGACGGTGAAAACAAACCTTCCTCCAACATCGAAAACCTGCGGGAGCTCCTGACACGTTTCTCTAACGCACCTTTAAGGCGTTGGGCGCTCAGCCAATGAAAGAGGAGCGTTCGTAATGTCGACCGCTGATTGGCTGAACTCTTATCAACTTGTGGTGCATTCAGGGTTCTCTGGTAAACCAAATATCTGGAAATCTGAATTCAATTATTTTCTGAGATTCAAAACGTTCAGTGTAAAATCATAGTGATAAGAATTAAAAACATTAACAGCATTTTGTAACATCAGAACCTTTAACATTACCTAAAGCAGCAACAAATGACGTTTCCTTTGTAGATGTAGGCTACTTAATAATAACTAATAAAAAATAGCCCAACAATTCCCAGCTGCAACATTAATGATGTTTGCATCAATTCATGCATAAAAAATAGTCTATTATTCTACATGAGTAGTTTTACTTTTAGTACTTTAAGTGTACTTTCATAATAATAGTTTAGTATATAATTTATTAGTTATTAGAAATCTTTAACTTATAGTATCTAAACCTGTGTAAAGAATGTAAATGGGCACTTCTACTAATTCTAAGATTGTCGTCACATAGTTTACCACTATAATGACATTTCCATTATTTATGTAATTGATGTAGTTTTGAATATGTCAAGAGTCTGATTATAATTCTTAATTTATCGGCTTGTTATGTTCCAACAGTTGAATTAAATATCAGATGTTTCCTGTTGTTTAAAGGAGATCTATTTGGACTATTTCCATTGACATAGACTCTGGGTAAATGCAGCTATTATTGATGAATGAACAAAACTTTACACATTTTCCCCAAAAATATCAAAAATAATGTCAACATTTAACAAATTGTTTAATATTATACAAAAATACAGATGTTTCAGAGTCTTTTTGCAGACAGAAAAATAAAGATGACAAACTTTAACCTTTAAGGTTTGTAACAGTTTTTAGTGTCACATTAAAAATTATTAAACTCCGAGACAAAAGTCGTAATATTCACTGAATTAAATTGCACTTTAGTCTCAGAATTCAATTTTCTTTTCACTTATGTAACATGACATTAAAACGCTGTCAGTTTTGTGCAAACAAGAAACTTGAAACTTTAAGTCATGGTTTTTGAAACACATAAAGCAAAAAAATCAACAAAGGACAAAGTCGAAGTTAAATAATAACCAATATTGTTTTTTGTTTTTTAACAAATCTCAAAATGCTCCAGCTCAAACTAACAGTGAAGAACTTTGGATTAATGTCTATTTTCAATGGGTGAAAATCTCCTTCTTCACCACAAATATACACTAATAACCAAATGATTTCGGATTAATCCGCTGCTGAAAATAGTCCAAAACAAATGCTTTAAATATCTGTTTGTTTCATTACAACTTCAGTGAGCAGCTGTTTGATGGACATTTCTTCATCCTAGTACAACATTATAAAATGGTTCTGTGGTTGTGTTGGTCCACTCCTTGACAAAAAAGTCAATAATTTCTTGCTTCCTGCCGTAGAAGTAAATACATGTGCTGCTTTTCTTCGTGATATATTATAGAAGTTGAACATTTGGAGTTTTTGGACCATTTCTTTGATAAAAACATGACATATGAAGAAATTTGGTCTTTGCAAATTTGTGTGGTTCACTATTTTCAAATCAAGAAATGATTACAGCAGCTCAAATGTTATTTACACATTAATAACCCCAAGATTCAGACGTCTAACGGCTGTGGAAACGTTCTGAGGTTTTATCTAATGACGACATCCAGTTCAGAAATAGTACAAACTCTGCAGCAGGTTGGTGAACATGGTAAACATTACACCTGTTGTCATATCCATCACACACACCAACACATTGTTGTGGGCTTGTTAGAATGCTAAGTACCATCTGTGCTTTATCTGAGGAACCTGCAGGACGTTTACTTTGAGTCTCTTCAAATTCTCCATGTTCACTTACATCACACAAGAATCAAGAAATGTCTGTTGCTTCTGAGTTGAAACAAGATTCTTTTACAAATGTCATGCCAATGGTTCTTGCTCTTGATGTATAATTATTTACATCACCGTCAGCGTGATGCTGACTGTGGTACAGTTTCTACTTCCTCTGACTCAGCTGCCGGTAGAGTTGGATGGTCATGAGCTGAATCTCAGGATCTCCAGGTTTGATGTCAATGGCTCTCAGGAAGAAGTCCAGAGCATCGTCCAGCTTCCCCCGGCTGTAGCTCTCCCTCCCTCTGTTCACCAACGAGTCGTAGCTCTCAGACTCGACAACGATGTTTGTCGTGACTCCTGAATCGACGGTACACTGGTCCATTTGCTCTGCGGATTCTAACTCAGGTTCGCCAGTTGATGACTCGAGGTTACTGCTCATTTCCTCTCCTGAATCATCAGTGTACTCCACCTCCTCTTCTTCCTCCACCTCCTCTTCTTCCACCTCTTCCTCTTCACCCTCTGTGTTTAATGTCTCTCCAGCTGTCTCCTCCAGCTGAAATTCACCATCACTAATAATATCTTCCTCCTCCTCCTCCTCCTCCTCTTCAGCTTCATTAGAGTGCCTCTCTGAAGTGTCACCATCATCACTGCTTTCATCTTCATCAACCATGTTCTCCTTGTTGTTATCCATGTCTTCGATGATAGAATGGAGTAGCGACCGGCGTGAAGCCACAGAGGTGTTTCCTCCGATGCTCTTTCGTGACCACAGAGGGGTGGAACCAGAGGGTGCGGATTTAGGTGTGGAAGCTCCAATTACCTGGAAAGAGTTTTCAAGTTGACTCCTCATCAACTGCTGCCTCTCATCATCATCATCATCATCATCTCCATCTTCTTCGCTGTCGTAAATGACTGCAGCTCGTTTTTTCCTGGTTACTACAATCGAATCATTCATCGAGTCATCCATTTCAGTGGCTTCGCCGTTGCTGAAGCTTTTCCCGAGCGCTTCTTTGTGCTGCATCTCAGAAAGGGATTTATTGACATCAAAGCTTCCCTCCACCTGTAGCTGTGACAGCAGCTTCCTCTCTTCGACTTCAGTCTCCTGCTGATCTGGAACGTCGTGGTCGGAGAACATGTCACTGTCATCTAGCTGTAAATTGAAGTTGCCTTCGAAGGATTCAACCCCAGCGCTGACTCTGGATGTGTCTGCTTTGAAGCTCGAATTCGATGCCTGGAAGAGAGACAGTTTTTTGTTCTTCAGCGGTGTGATACGAGGAGTCACGTCCATCTTAGAGTCTTCATATTGTGATTGTGAAGTTCTGTTCAGCTGCTGTTCATATTCATCAACGGCTGTAACGTACGGCAGACTGGCCTCACCTGCTGCAGGATCTGCAGCCTCAGACACCACAGACTGGTCCATTAGTTCCTGAACTGACACATCACCGGCTTCAGGTGTGACAGACTGATCCATTAGTTCCTGAACTGACACATCACCAGCCTCAGACACCACAGACTGGTTCCTTAGTTCCTGAACTGACACATCACCAGCCCCAGACACCACAGACTGGCCCATTCGTTCCTGATCTGACACAGCTTCAGGTGTGACAGACTGGCCCATTAGTTCCTGATCTGACACATCACCAGCTTCAGGTGTGACAGACTGGCCCATTAGTTCCTGATCTGACACATCACCAGCCTCAGACACCACAGACTGGCCCATTAGTTCTTGAACTGACACATCACCAGCTTCAGGTGTGACAGACTGGCCCATTAGTTCCTGAGCAGAGACATCTGCCGTCTCAGACATCACAGACTCCTCAATTACCTCCTGAGTAGAGGTGTTTTCAGCTTCGGAGAAACTCCTCTCCTGCTTGATATTTTGGTGTTTTGGAGAATCCAGGTTTGGTTCCTCCAGCTTGTCGTAGCTCTCTTCTGCAGTAGGTTGATCCTCCCTCATGCTCTCATCTACAGTTAGATCAATAACATGGTTACTTTGATTCTGTTGGCTGTCCTCCTTGCCAGAGCTCGACTGGTCCAGCTCTACTACAACCGGCGAGCCATTAGAGTTGTTGTCATATTGTGGATAAGAAGGACTTGGTCCTGGATTTCTTGGTTTTTTCTCCGTAGACCGCTCCCTGTTGTTGATGTCTGATGGTTGTCTGAGCCAAGCTGGTTCAGTGCTTGAAGCAATGCTTTCTGCCAAATGCATCTGCAACTCTGACTCCGCCTTCATCAACTCCTGAGCCTTTTGGACTCTGCCTTCGATGTAGCGGTGTTCCTCCTGGTTTTCTGGAGCCTCGTCATGGTTTACATCGAGGGAGAACATGAGATCGTGGTCAGAGATCCCAAACATCTCCATAGTGTGCAGGTGAGCAATGTGTTCGTCCAGTTCGGGGTCTGTCCGTCGGTGTCTGGAGTGCAGGGCCTGAAGCTGCAGCTGTGTAGACGAGGACCGGGTGTCCTCAAGGGTGAAGAGCTCCTTCAGCTCCTGTTTGCTAAAGTATCGAAACGGGTTCTTCTTGTCCCCGGTATTCTGTCTGATGAGAGAGTCTTTGAAAACTTGTCGTCTGTAGATCTTCTCCTCCACTGTGCCGCAGGTAATCAGCCTGTAGATGACGACGTTTTCAGTCTGGCCGATGCGATACGCCCTGTCAACAGCCTGGGCGTCTGTTGCAGGATTCCAGCTCGGATCGTAGATGACTACTCTGTTTGCTGCCGTCAAGGTGATGCCAACACCACCAACCTGGGTGGTCAGGAGGAAGACGGTGTAACGCTTGTCTTTCTGGAACAGTGAGATGAGCCGCTCTCTCTCTGCGATCTGCGTTATTGTGCCATCCAGCCTCAATACCTTGAAGCCTCTGTTGCCCAGGATGCGTTCAATGATGTCAAGCACCTTCCTGTAATGAGCAAAGACAAGTGTGCGGTGGCCTTCTTCTCTGAGCCTTTCAAGAAGTGCAAACAGAAAGACAAGCTTGCCAGATTCTGATATTAAGGTGCCATCGGGAACATTAGCGATGCTGCTATTATCAGTATCCACCTCGTCACTCTGCTGGCTTTCAGCCGTACTTTCCTCCAAGCCCAACTTGGCTATGGCTCCAGCGGACAGCAGTCTTGGGTGGTCACACAGCTTTTTCAGAATGTTTAATTCAGCCAGAGGTGATTTGGTGGTCATGAGCAGCTCCTTGATGTGGTCCAGCGAAATGAACTGCCTGTATATATCCTCCTGAACCGCGCTCAGGTATGTCCAGACAATCAGGTCGTTCTTCCTGGTCAGTGTGGGCATGGTTGCACCAGAGTCCCTTTCTTGATTTTGGATGTGGTTCTCCTTGTTGTCCGAGTGTTCCTCCTTGACTGGGTGTGCGCCCTTCATTTTGTTTTTCTGCACTTCTGATTTGGTCCTGCGAAGGAAGTAGGGTTTTATTATGGCCATGAGGTTCTCAGACATCCGGCAACCCAGAGCCTTTTCCCCTGGAGTGGCATCCTTCTCCCTGGCACGGGTTATGGGGTTCTCATACTCGGTTTTGAATGTTTTAGATGTGCCGAGAAGAGTGCCTTGACAAGCAAAGTCAAACAGAGCCCACATTTCTCTCAGGTTGTTCTGGACTGGAGTTCCTGTGAGAAGAACTCTGTTTTTTGAAGGTATAGCAGAGGCGCTTTTGGCCGTTTTGGTAGTTGTGCTTTTTATCTTGTGTGCTTCATCCAGGATCATGTAGTCCCACGTGAACTCCCTGTTATGGTACGATGACAGTTGCTGCCAGTTGTTTATTAGCATAGTGTATGTTGTGATGATGACGCCACCCCTCCTCTGAACCTTCTCCAAATTCCTGGTTCTTTCTCCTTTGCTGGTACCGTGAAACTCCTTGACCCTCATGCCAGGAGTCCATTTGGCAAACTCCTTGGTCCAGTTGGTGATGAGTGAAGTCGGCATAACCAGCAGCGTGTGTGAAATCAGCTCATTATCATACATGCCAGAGAGGAAGGATATCACCTGGATTGTTTTACCGAGACCCATGTCGTCTGCCAGGATCCCACCTTTACGACCATCTCTGTAGAGACTGTACAAGAAGGCAACTCCGTTTCTCTGGTAGTCATAAAGTTTGTCATGTAGCTCTTTAAAAAGCATCAATCCGCTGTTGTTGATGTTGACAAACTCGTCATCTTCTTCCTCCGAGTCATTCTGAGCAAGAAGCTCTTCGATTTTCTTTATCCTGCTTTCAAGTTTTTGACTCTGGTGAATGTTGAATGCCAGTATGAAGAATTCCAGCGCTTTGTGCATGTCTCCCTTTCTGGCAACATCTTTTCCATTTTGAATAAATCTGAAAACAGACGACATCAATAGGTTAAATAATGTTTAGAACCGGTTGCAAACAAGCAGTTACAGAGCATCACGAGGATTTGTCTGCAAAGATATATGTTTCCTGTTGTATTTTGTTATGACTGGATTCAATCATGTTTTTGATCATGTCTATGTTGATGACCTGACTGTATATTGGGAAAGACGCCACAGTAAAAACATGTTGGTGAATTTGAGACTCAACCTGCATGTTACAGTGTGCGTTCTCATAAA
Organism: Anabas testudineus; assembly: GCF_900324465.2. NCBI lineage: Eukaryota > Metazoa > Chordata > Actinopteri > Anabantiformes > Anabantidae > Anabas > Anabas testudineus. The sequence continues at coordinate 25,052,782 of NC_046618.1, read as the reverse complement.
GCCAACGATTATCAAATACAAAACTAAAAGTTAGAACCAGTGAGGTGTCGTAGAGCTTCAGCCTCCGTCTTCAAAAGCTGCTGTGAGTTTCACAAACCAGATGTCACTGTTCTTTATGTGTTTAAGCCTCAAAGCTTCAAAAGGTTTCATCCACCCATCATTAGTGACTGACACTAAAACATTTAAAATGACAGGAAGGACAATATTTTGGTCAACACAGGTTCTCAAAACTATCCTGTGTCCTAATTTGAATACTCCCCAAATTAACAACCTACATTAGTCCCCCTCCCACATCATGGTTTAATTTACAAAACTACTTTATACATTTAATTAATGTATGATTAATGCTGCTGTCTTCTGAGGGGAATCATTTTTAACCACCAAGTAAAAATCACCGAACCAACTGGTGATTATGTTGATTCGCAACGGTTAGCTGCAGTCGATTCATTCATGCCTAAACAAAAGCTAAAGACTCCATTTTATTAGGAGCAGTCCAGACATGTTCTGTTCAAAACTATGCAAATGAAACAAAGAGAATGGTGAGAATGAAAGAGAAGCATCCGACCATCCTCTGAGAGGAAACACACAGAGACCTGATTGTTGTGGTTAGAACTACAGTGGTTATTTGACTTAACGGAAGCTGATCTAGGTTTACAGTAAACAGAGAGGTTGGCCACCTGAATATTCATGTCAGGAAAATACATGTCAGACTAAAGTGTTTTAAATAGTGGTGAGATTATTAGAGACATGTTCAGTTACACACATTATTCTTGGTTGTGTAGATGTAATGGTGCTGATTCTTAAAACTAACAAAATATTTATATTAACATAACTGTATGACACATGCAAAAAATTAGAGGCTGAATTTTTAAATCCCAGACTGCTACACACAGCTGGGAGCTGTAATTTCTCAGTGTTACCTGTGGTACGTTTCCATCTTGTCGTCTGTGTCCATGGACAAAGACCTGTCAAGACAAAATCAGTCAGTAACACCATCACGTGTAAAGCCATCCATCCCATAATAACCAGCACATTCCATTTTAGCCTGAGTGTGAATTAACAGGAAGTTAATGAGTACTTTACATAGAACAACAGGAATGCAGAAGCTAAAAAACAAACAAACAAACAAACAATTTAGAAGAACCTCAAAGTAAAACACATCACAGAACAGCAAAACAGCATCGAGGACAAGTCACAACTACACCCAGAGTTTGAAACAGGCTTGGTGCCAGACTAAGATAAGGGGGAACTACTGGTAATTGTTTATAAGCTTATCTTATAAAATAATTAAATAAAACTTCAATATTTTGGCATGAACGCTAATGCACTTGCTAATTTCCGTCTACACTTTTGCTCTTTAATCTTTCCTCTTGTTGTGGCATGTGAACTTCCCCAGCGTGGTGGCAATAAAGATTGTACTGTGCTGTGCTGTAGTAACATGCATCTGTGTCTTTAGTGTTTAAACACTACAACAAATCTTATTTATCGATGTTTCACCACTTCACAACACAGATATTAAATTAAATTAGTTTTAGAAAGTTTCATTTCTCTAGCGTGTAGCTCCAACATTTAATTGTATTGCTACTAACCAAAGGCTAATATTTTTAAAATGTAGTCTTTAGACTTTAAATAGTCAGAAATCGGATTCTGTTAAAATCTGTTCATGAATTAAACTAAACAAAACATGAACATGTTGGATTCCTGCAGAAACCTGATTACTGAGACACATTAAACAAATCTGAACTTAAACATTTGTGTTATCATCAGCATCAAGGTCAGCATTGGTTGAAATACTTTGTTTTTAATCGGGAACTCGGAAATTACTTTCTTACTGCAGTACTATCATCTCTGGGACTCACTAAATGGTACTTCATTATTATTATTATTACTTCTACCTGTTGTAGATTCTAAATTAGGCAAATACTTGAACTTTTACATGAGCACTTTTGCCACCTCTGCCTACATCTGTACAATAGTTTGTTTTGAAAAGCAGCATATGTAACGTGAAGGGGAAATAATAAATAGAAACACTGAGATAGAAATACTAAAAGTACAAGTATCTCACAGCTGGTCTTATAACGTTATGAGTACTGTGACGTTACGTGAGTAGCTAAATGTACCATTAGTTTGCTGTTAACTAAAAAAAAATCAGCTGACATTAACTTGTGTTTAAATCGCATTCACATTAGTTGTTTTCCTATAAACTTGTTTCCAAACACGATCAGCAGCCGAAACGTGGCTAGCCTTTCCTCAGCATTAGCATTCATGCTAACCGCAAACTTCTCGTCACACAGACATCATGGTTAGCTTTACTTACTTTTCCAGTTTCTTGGAAATCTCTGCAACTTCGCCGTTATGGTGAGAAACGTCCATCGCGAGAAAGTTACGTTTCACCGGCACAAACAAAGAAGCAACACACGTTTATTGGACTTTTTTTTACTGAGCTGCTTCGGACTGAGATGTTCGTGTTGTTATTTTTGAACCCGCAGCTTTTCCCCCCGCCAATTGTTTTCAGCCTATCAAAGACGATTTCTTAGTGACGCAACGACAAGGTTGCCCAATCAGAAAAGGTGACGAGTAAAGTAGGCGGAACAAACACCGAAGGACAACCTATGGGAAGCGCTGAGCGAGGCAGGAAAAGCGACGCTGTACTGCGACTAACACGGTGACATTATCCCACATAACACCTGAGCGGCTGTCAGACGGTTTTCCAGGGAATGCCCCTAAAGTTTCATCTTTGGAAAGTTCTTTCGTTTTCCTGGAAACTACCTAGATTTTCTGTGAAAAGGACATGTTCATTCACCTATTTGAGAGGTTTTACTGTGATGTTCCAGGTATTTTACCACAATAACACCACAAAAAGGTTGTGTAGGTGTACAGGCTTTTATTAGGAAGAGTCACCAGCTTCAAGGCCCTGACAAATAAGTACAGTAAAAATTAGTTTGTTTACAACTTGTCAAAGTCTTTTTCCTGTAAAATTCTCAGACTTTATCTAAGTGAAATTCATTTCCAACATGCAGAGCTCTGTCTCAAGAGTTTCTTTTCTGAATGTGAAATTGTTGATATAACATTAAATAAAAAAAGGAAAATCACAAATATAACATATGATATAAAATACAGGGTTTAAAATGTGTATAGAATAACATAATCTCAGCTGAACACATATAAAATGTGCCTAGATTGAGTTTTCACATTTTTGTTAAACACTATTGACAAAGTCAGAATAATGGAGCCGTCTCGAGAGCTTTGACTTGTGCAGCAAAAACCAGAACTCTCTTTTCCACCTCAGCGTTGATCTGGGCCTGCGAGGCTCGCGGGTTCTGACGGACAAACTCTGCGATGCTCAGGATACACTCTCTCTGAGGAAACACACAAACATAAAATGAGCCCCGTAAAAGAATTATGATAAACAATAATTATACATTTTAATCACAGCTTTCAAATATTGTAATATAATAATAATAATTGATACTGATTCTTTATTATTTTTTATTCTTACTGTTTTTAATATTTTTAGAGATATAACTATCATCAACAAAAAGAGTCAAAAGGTGTTGAGATTTTTTTATAGTGACACTAACACATATAACTTTACTGCCATGATGATAAAATCAGCACCTTGTAAGCGTCCACTTTATCCTGGCCGGTTATCCGGTTCAGCAGCTCTCTGCCGACCTGAACGCCTGTCACTGCAGCCAGGATCCTGCGATCCTCCTCAGTCTGAGAGGACAGCCAGCGCAGCAGCGCCATCTGAAGAAGGAACATTATGAAAATGATCATTTTAGTAATTTAGTATGGTTTAATTACAAATCATTTACACCTTATTGATGATCACAAACTATTGAATTAAAAACAGAGTACAACTAAAGCTCTACAGGGTTTTCAGATTATTGATACTTAAAGTTAAAATTTCCACCTGGACGAACATTATAATGAAAAGAAAAATCTATAATAAGAGATTATTCACTCTAAATATAATTTATAACATCATATTGTAGTTCAAGTTAATACAGTTAATTGTTGAACCCAGGGAGAAACAAATTACCCAGCAGTAACAAACATTATTCAGAAAATGAGTTATTTTGAATAATAGGTACTTTTTAATTCTGGTACTTTTAAGTATATTTAGAGCTAAATCTTAGTACTTAGAGTATTTTGTATTTGTATACACCGTGGAAGACCCGAGTAGCTGGTTTTATTAACACCAACCAGTCATTATTTATTAATATGATAAGATTGATTTCACACTACTTTTTCTATTTTGACTAAGTCTTTGGTGCATTTGTAATAACACGTGAAGTATTTCTGAAGTATTAGTATTATTCTTTTATCTTCCCTGATACGTTTTTCTTTTTCTTACCTGCTGAATCAACTGAGCGTTTGTCATTTCTCCTTCTGACATGACTAAAAAACATAAATAATCGACAAAACACAAAACTGCCGACGCCCTAAGCTGAAACTTAACCTTCTGACTTGTTCTGCAGCTGCGAACTGCGGCTAAATCTTTTATTTTCACAGAAAAATGTCGATAAAAATACAACTGTAAAATTTGGAGGCCGTAAAATCTCTCACTTCCTGTTTACATTCCTTCTTCTTCGTTTGTTTTTTTCGGTTGTGAGTCCGCTGCTGCCGCCAACAGGTCAAAACATGAACAAACCAAATATTCACTGATAAAACTGTAAAACTAAACGATGATTAAACTAATAATTATTATATTAACTTTCTTTCTTTACCAGTGGTGGTGGGAAGTACACAGTCTAAATACTTAAGTACTTCTTACCTAAAAGAAAAGCACTACACTTTTCTATTAATCAAGTAAACATTTCAGCTTGGATGTGAAACAAAGTGAAGTAAAAAGTATGTAAAAGTACAAAATAATATGAAATGATAATACTGAACTAAAGCACAAGTACAGTGCTTGAATAAATGTTCTTAGTTACTTACCCAAGAGAGAATGTGAGAAAATGCAACAAAGCAGCAGAGGTGTAAAAAGCTTCACAACTTTTATTTAAATATATAAAATACATCCAAATAATCAAAACAGGAATATTATGAGAAATATATACCAGTGACAAAACCTTTATGCATGATCATTGTACACTTTCCACAGTATCCTGAAGGTTGGATGTGGCTGATATGATGATGTAACTTATATAAAACTTATATACCCCCCTACTTTGCTTTTTTCTGGTGACCTTGAGTGCCATGAACCCATAAAGAAAATGTATTATTATTCTTGCTTTCCCACTTTTTCAGAAAAATTTAACAGGAAACTGAAAATTGATAGGATTAGTAATTAATTACTTTTTGTGGTGTTTAATTATTCTATAAAATCACCTGAAAATGAAACTGAATGGTTTAAATGAACATGGATTCTTTATCTACTCACACTCACCGTTTTTACAGACGTCCTTTATTTTAAAACCAAACCAAATTTTTGCTTTGCGTCAGAATTTAACTGTATTTCAGACTGTATCCAGACTGAATCCACCTATTGAGTAAGTATGTTTTCCCAGTAGATCTGAATGCAAAGTTCAACACTTTGCTCATTACCAAGTGTCAGACAGGTGGGATTATTCAAAGTCACATGGTGCAGATCTGAGGTCAGCTCTGGTCTTTGGGTTTGGAGAAGGATCCCAGCTGTTTGGTGTTAACGTCCCTCAGCTGCTCCAGCTGCCTCTGTCCTCGTCGGTACAGATACTCAATGTGCATCACGTCCGTCTTCTTGATGCGTGCGTTCTCTCTGAACTCGTCTCGGATTCGTGGGATGAAGCCTGGTTTGTCCTGACCGGCTCGCAGGAACTGCCGGTACAGAGCCAGGACCTGCTGCTGCAGCTTACTGTGCCGCGACATGGAACAAATAGAAAATCTGAAATCAGCCGCAAAGGATGCTACAGGACCATGTTGGAGTTTCCTCTGATGACTGAGTTTAGGTTTTCATAGAACGTCCTTTTAAAACTTGTCAGAGCAGGTTTATGAGCACAGAATGTGTCACGGGTGAAAAAGTGGAGCTACAGGTTGAGCATCACAACTTTGTCTCTTTTCTGTCTCTCAGAGATAGAGCTGTGAGAGCAGGAGCGGCGGTGATGGGCTGAGAAGTCGTCTGAGGTTTGCAGGTGTTGAACAGATTTACAGGAGCTTTTGACTGCAGGAGCACAACAAGCACACAGATTAGATGATATCACAACAGATTAGCATTAAGAAGGTGAAGCATGTCAACAGCTAGCTGTGTTTACTGAGAGAAATATCATCTGTGCTTTATGAAGATTAATATTTCAGCTCATGTCTCAGTATTTTACAGCAAAAACATGAAACCCAGCTACATTTAAATAAACAACTACGACATTAGAATAAGAAATGCTAAAAACAATGTGTGGGGGAAAGTGCTGTAGTTAGCATTTAGTCAGTGAAGTAGTTTACTGAACAAAGAGCTACTTCATTTCCAGTGATCACAGGCTGTGAACAGAACGACGAGTTAAAACAATCAAAACACACATGGTCACTGAACTAATGTTAGAAAAGCAGCTGAGGTTAATTTACCTGTTGACGCTGTGGATTAACACATTTACTGAATCAAACCACTTCCGCTGACTAAACAGTCTCTGTTCGTTACAATAAGACAAGTTTTACCAAACATAAAACTAATATTTACCATGAAATGACTTAGAATAGCGACGTTAGCTGTGATGTAAACAGCCTCTTTGACCTTACTGCACGTTGGAGGGAGGAAGCAGAGGGACTACAAAACACGTGACATCCGGTAGGAGATTTCACAATAAAATCCCCACATGAAGTACTGCCATTAACAAAGGCTGTCAGATTAACAGTGGTAGAGGACAAATTCAAAAACTTTACTTACGTAAAAGTTCTCAGATCACACTGTGAAAATATTGTCGTATAAAAGACGCCATTTAAAATCTTACTTATGATAAGAAAACGTAGCCTATTTTAGAATAAGTATTTATGTCCAAATAGCAAGTCAAGTCAAGAAGCTTTATTGTCATTCCAACCACATATAGCTGAAGCAGTACATAGTGAAATGAGACAACGTTTCTCCAGAACCATGGTGCTACATAAAACGGCAACAAGACAAACATGGGGCTGAGGATTGCTAAGTTGTCCTAGCAAAACACATAAAGTGCATCCTGTGCAACCTAGTGCAAACAGTGCAAGAACACAAAGAAAAAGTGCAGACAGACGTCAGAAGACAGTGAAAAACAGAACACAAAACACAAAACAGCAGCGACCAGTAGCGGAAATGAATACAATTTACAACTGAAAGATGGAAACATGTCAAATCTAGCGATGCAGTACAACAGAATGTGCACATATTAGGTAATAGCAGTATGCACTTAAAATGTCAAAGGTACTCATTAAGTACATCACCAGCCTATATTATGTTATTTGTATTGTTGCTACATTCATTTGTAGCTTATTATACAATATAGCAGCATTATATTAATATGTTGGCCATGTAATTGTGTGCAGTTTTTTCAACCACCTACCTGATGTCTGTAAAAAACCTGACTCAAAACTACGTAGTGGAATGGAAGTATAAAATGGGAAAAATAATTAATTGTACTGTATTTTTTTGAGTAAACATACTTGGTCACTTTAAAGAGACAAATGTGCTGTGCACAGAAATCCGTACTTTTGCTTTGAAACCCTGAACCGGAAGAGCATACGTATTTCCTGTTTCGGGTCAAGGTGTCAAATATCAAAACACAACAGCAGAGTCGCTAAATGAGAAACTAACAGTGCTCAGAACCCACAAAGGTTCGTGTTGTTGTTCATGTGATTATTTCTGAGTGTTTCACACGTTCGTAGGAGCAGATAAAAATAACGTTCGGTACTTGTGCTAGCAGCTAACGTTAACTGAGCTAAGGTTAGCAGCTGTCAGAACCATGCAAACTACAGTTAGCTGTGAGAAACTGATGATGATCAATAAGAAAAATATAATAATAAAAATATCACTTAATGTATTGATAAACAAAAAGGACCATCGGGACATGCACCAAAAGAACTGTGTTAAGGCAACATTAATAAAGTGTTTATTAGCAGAAATAAACCGAGGTGGCAGAAGTTCACAAAGTGAAGTGTAGTAGAGTACTAAAAAGTAATCTACTACAAGTCCCACTATAAATTCTTCACTTTAAATATGAGTTAAGTTTAATTCGTGTGCAGGTTCAATGAGAGAACAACTGTTTTTAATCAAAACTCTGATTTCTGAACAATCATTAACATTTATTTAATTTTGGACTCAGTTTACATCAACATTGAAGCAGGTTTATGACCTTACACTGATATTGATCAGATGTGTCCTTATGTTTGCTGTTTACTACATTTTCCTCTGACTCTGAAGATGGAGGTGACGGAGGAGGAGCAGCAGCAGGTGGAGGAGCAGGTGGAGAGGCTCTTGAGGGGTGAGGGGTCAGAGGTCATCATTTGTGATGTGGGCCTTGAGCAGAGTAAACCTGCTACTCTGAGGAAGAACGTCACCTACATCGTCTGTGCCGTCATCTTTAACGACAAGGTGCCAGGTTCTGGTCAGAGTTTCATATTTGAGCTTGTAGACAGTCAAGGTTACGTGTTTCAGTGTTTTCTACAAGTTGAGCTGTATTTTTTCATCAAATTTATTTATTTGAGTTTAACTGTAATTTGGTGCTGTGGCCTCTGAGGACCTGCAAAATGTTATGACCCATTAGACAAATAAAAGCAGAATATTATCTTCTTGGAGTTGAGGACTGAGAAAGTACTTAAACCATAAAGGTCGGATGTCTTGGCCACGTTTCCTGCCCCTGGACATCACTGAGATGCAGATGCTCTGATTTCACTCAGTATCCACAAAAATTGGATTCAACTTGTATTCATTTCATGAAAATCTAAAATATGTGAAACTGGTTATGTTATAATTGATGATGGTTTTGATGATGATTTTGTCATGGTCTCACATGTTGATTGTTAATATTTGTCAGGATGAGGTGCTCATGGTGCAGGAGGCGAGGCAGGACTGTTATAAACAGTGGTACCTTCCTGCAGGTAGGGTGGAGGTGGGGGAGAGTCTGGAGGAGGCACTGAAGAGGGAGGTGAGGCAAACACACAGAACTCTAACTGACATAACGCATCTTCTATCGCCACAGGTGTCCTGTTTACCCGAGTTGAAGCTCTGTTTTCCTGCAGGTAAAGGAGGAAGCGGGGGTTGAATGTGAGCCAGTCACTTTGCTTCTGATCCAGGAACAGGGACCACAGTGGATCCGCTTCATCTACCTGGCCAAAGTCACAGGTCAGAGGTCACAGATGATCCCAAATGATCCTAAACTACATGTTTCCTTTTTTTTTATCTCAGCACAGATGTTTTGGCTCTGATTTCTTCACTTCACAATTGAGTCATTTTAACTTTTCCTCAACATCAAGAGTCAATCAGCTTGTTTAACAGCAGGTGAAGCAAGTGGTTACCTGTAATCAGCGGTGTCACAGATCTGCTGTACAGAAAACATTCCCGTTATAACATTCAGTCTCATCAGTAACGGATAATGCAACTTTAAACATTTTACCAATAATAAACAACACTTTGAGATGGTGGAATCTTTTCTTGATCTGGCTTCATTAACAGAACCAAACTCACCTCTGTGTCTATGTGTGTGTGTCAGGGGGGAGTATAAAGGATCTGTCAGCAGCAGATAAAGAGTCTCTTCAGGCCTCATGGTGGGACAGACAGACAGTCCTCCCCCTGAGAGGACGGGACATCCTTCGCCTCATCGACTGTGGACTCAAGTATGACGTTAATGTTCTGGTCTTTGTGCTAAACTCATCCTGGAACTGAAACTTTGTTATAGTCTGGTTCCCCAAAAAAAGTTTTTTTGTATTTGGTCCTAAAAAGGTGATGCTCCTGGATTTTGTGAGTTGTTGTCTTTGTTTTGTGGTGATTTGGATCAGGGTCAGTTTTGTTTCTACAAAGTGATTTAAAAACCAGACACTGCTTGAATGAGCACAGTCTGAATTTTTTTGTATGCTGCTTTCAGGTACCGTCAGAATCCCTGGCATCCTGTCACATTACCTTTAGACCTGAGCTGCCGTCACGTGCTGCAGAGACTCCTCCTGGTCTTTATTGGGACAGAGGAGCAGATCTGGATCCTGCTTGTCAAATGTACAAAAGCGCTCAGACTCATTGTTTGATCTAAGTTCAATTTTGACTTTTACCTTCAGAAGCAGCAACATCAGTAATATAAACTCTTTCTTGCAGCCCCACTTCTCCACTTTCCTATTGCAGCGGCAGTGAAGACCCACGCAGTGACCTGGGCGGCCAACATGGTGGTGCAAGAAGCCATGCCGTCGTCGTACTATGACCATGACGTCAACACGCTGGGCATCTTGAGCCTGCAGCACAACGGCCGGCAGCATGGGAAGACGGACGGCGTGTGCATTAACACACTGGTGGCACTGGTGCCCGACTATGTCCAACGAAATGAGGACGGAGAGAAAGTGGAGTGGACGGGGATGGGACGTCCTCCACCTGTGGAAAACCCTCGGTATGTCTGGTATGAAGTCCAGAAACAAACACTGAGAGAGACACTGTTGGAAAAGACCAAAAACACCTCCATCTTACCCATCCACAGCCTGTACTGACCAACAGGAGAGACGACTGTCTGTATATAACTATGTTACTGTACACTCAGTGGTCAGTTCATTAGGTACACCAAGCTCAGGGGAAGTCATTCTAATCCAGTCCTGCAGTAAATCCTCCTCCACAAAGGTAATAATATTTAGTTTTTGTTTAAACTCTTTCAGATCTGATCACTTTCTCCACGGCGTTCCCTGTCTGCAGACTTTTGTCCTTCACATGTGCAGTTGTTTCACGACAGATACATCAGCGTTCTTTAGGAGAAATCAGGTTTCCGTTTACACGACAGTTTAGAAATAAGCTGCTCGAGGAAAGACAAGTGGAACCAGGTTACTAAAGAGCACATAGGCACAGATGCCTTTATGGACTTCCCAAGATACACAACCAAGGAGCTCCCTCAGACCCATTGTCAGCAGCATTAACTCAGTAACATATAGCTCTGCGAAGTACCTGGCACCATTGATTAGACACAGATGCAGTTAACCTCCAAGGTCAAAGGGAGCTGAAACTGGACACTGGTGAAGGTATAGAATCTTTTGGTATCCTCCCTTTTTTTAAGGATTATGTTTTGAGTATTTTGAGCCTTTATTTAATAGTTTGACAGTAGAAGGCAGAAACGTGGGGAAAGAGAGATGAGCTCAAAAATATGAGGACTACATACTTGTCCCAGTGCAGTGAAGGGTACATTAGAGAAACTGAACAGCCAGAGGACCAGAATCAGCCTCAGATGGATGATGGAGAATCTTCACACATAGACACATTGGCTCAAGCTTTAGTGTCATCATCTCCCCTAATTCACATTCTAGGCTCTGGGTTCAAAAATGTGAGTCCACTATGGTTTTAGAACAAACATGAGCTCTTCTCATTAGAGTTTAGCATCATACATGTGCAGATACAGAAACCACGAACTGGCATAACTGGCTTAAGAAACCTTTCATACAGTTGTATCAGCACCTCTCTGAATAAAAGGACATTATTACCTACATGAAGTAGGATTTACTGAAGGAGCCTGATGTATATAATAAACTGACAGCAGAGGATCCACTCTGGGATTTAGAAATGAGCTTTTATTCTGAAAGAAACAAATGTCTAACCTTTTTTAAGTAGTTGGATTAAATTGAGAATTTAAATGTGAACAGAGCAATAAAATATAAATATGGTTTTAGTAAGTAAGGCTCCAAATCTTCCAGGGAAACTTTGGCTTTAAATAAAAACTTTTATTCCAGTTACTTTTACTTCACTACATGTATCTGACAGTTTAATTTACTTTACAGATATATACAAAATAGAATTATTACATAATGATGTGGAATTATGGACTTTAAAAAAATATTTAACAATAAAAACATAAAATTTTTAACATTTAATATTTACTCAAATATAATTCATTTGTACTTTTTATTTGTACTATTTAGTACTTGACTTTATTGCATTTACAAGTAAAAGAGAAATACTGTACTTCACTACATTTGTCTGACAGCTGTGGTTACTTTTCAGATTACAAACTTTCATCTTCAGTTCAGTAAAAACCATGTATGTATATATTGTATTGTGTTTTTGTGTATTTGTGTTTAATTTATATGTTTTTTCACATAATTAAATTGTCTGACACAAGTTATGAAAGTCCTGAACTAGAGGGTACCAAAAGTAAAAGTACTATTACATGGAGAGTACTTAAACACTCTGTTTTTAGTACTTTTACTTATAGTACTCATAAACTCTGAATATTTCCACCACAACCTTTTTGTACCGCAGATTAAATATCTAAAACACATCATTTAGACATTTTCAGTGCACAGAAATAAATAAGTTAGTATTTCAAACTACATGAAAGTGATCAAAAACTATTTATTGCTCTTTAACATCAGTATGATGAAAATCAGTTTTATCTTTGTCCCTTCTCTTAAACTCATGTCTGGTCCGGTTCCTTCCCTTTCCCCTTGAAGCTGTCATTGAGTTTCTTCAGGTGTTTGTTTCGGTTCTCCAGACGGACCAGCCACTCCCCCCTCAGCCTGAAAACACACACACAGTTTGTTTAATTTTATCTGTTTTAGTCCGAACTACAGGAGACATTAAAGTAAAATTAGCGTCATCAGCCACAAACTGTTTCATATATCACTAACATTACAGAAGCCATCCGTCTTTGTATGGAATACAAATGGGGTCACAATTCATCTAAATCGTGACGTCACTGGCCTCCGTACTGCTGTACATACTCAATGTGCTTTTTAATAATAGTACATTAACAGTTTCCTCATGACTTGAGATGAGTGCATGTCACATGATGATCACAAAAAAATGTATGTTTTCAGATACACACTGGAACCCTGAACTCAGAATAGCTGCAAATGTCAGAAGCAGTTGGACCCAGAATTATATAAACTTTATCCAGTAAGTTCTCGGATACAAAGCCTGTGTTATGTCCAATAAAGCCAATGTGTGAATCAATCCAGTAACTTCTGTTCTTTCCTCTCTCCTCTGTCCACTCACCCCTACTGGTCTAGGCAGATGGCCTCCCACCCAGAGCCTGGTTCTGCTATAAATACGGGGAACCTACAGCGTACAGTAGAGATCTGGGGGAAATCTTATATGCAGTTTAGTTGTACAGAATTTAAATTTGATGAGAGAGTTATCCTACCAGTGTAATTCTAGATTCTCTGGCTTTGGGGCCCAACCAACACTTCCAAAATCTGACTTCATAAAGACGATCGGATCCACCCGGCGTGCGTAGAAGCAGCAGCAGTAATGTAATATTTGGTGTTTTATGTGCAGATTTTAACCAAGAGGCAGATCTGGTATCTGGTGACAGCTGGGGTGTTATCACCGTCACATCAGCATTTCCCTTCACATAAATCAGACACACACCAACATCACTGAGTGTGTGTGTGTCAGACAGAAAGACAAAGTGTGTGTATGAGTGTGTCTGAAACCGAACCCTCGCTGTCAGCTGTCCTCACTGTCTCTTCACCACCTTCCTCTCGAGTTTTTTGGATTATTCCATTTGTTCTTTCAGCTGCTGATAATCCTCCTGACCTCAACAGAGACAGACACAAAGAAAGAGCAGACAGGCAGGTAGACCCAGACCACATCTACACCAAGGCATCTGATTTTTAACAACCCGGTTTTTGTGCCATACAGAGAGTTCTGTCTGTTGTTAAACAGGATAGAAACTAAATCAACAACAACCAAACTGCACCACAACCATCATCTGCTGATGATGAGAAAATCTGTTTACAGTTAATATTATTAAATCCAGGTTAACACGATGAAGAACCAATTACAAAAAAGTTACTGTCTTATGTCAGCCTAAGTACTGTATTTGCTATTTCACCAATTGAAATGTAGGAATAGACACTTTTATCCAAACCAACACATGTGGAGCAACTTGGAGTTCAGCGTCTTTCCTAAGGACATTTCAATGTGTGGACTGAAGGAGCTGAGGGTTGAACTGCTGACCCAATATTTAGTAGAAGACCTGCTTCTCCTCCAGAGTCACAGTCACATCAGGATGAAACCATGACACAGATAAAGCAGTTAAAGTGAAAGTTTTCTTTAATCTTACTCAATGTACAGGTGGTGAGGTGAGTGTCAGTCACTCTGGCAGGTGAACTGTAGGCAGAACGACACAGGGACGAGATAAAGGCAACCAGATCCAGGAATAAACCCAATTCATAGATTTGAACATTTTGCCATTTGGTGAGAAGTTTTACAGTGAAACCACAGAGCATGCTGTTACAGTCATGTAGTCATGGGTCAGAGTTTCAGCAGCAGAGACTGGTAGGTATAATCGAACACATACAAAGTTTTGGAGGCAGTTTTCACTGTTTGGTCAATGTTGCTTTTGAATGATGTTATTTATCGAAAATGTCTAGATGTACGAGCTATTTAGAAGACAAAACAGCTGAGTTGTTGGAGAGAGATGTTTGGAATGGTTTTAGTGAGTATTTGGGACCTAAAATGATGAAATTTGTTTGGTTTTATCTCCTCCAGACAGAGTGGAGTGAGTGGATGAGGTATTGGATGTAGAACAGGATGTCATCAACATAGTGACGAAACTTGAGTTCAGGTTTTCTGATGATGCTTCTGAGTAGGAACAAACAGAGAGTGAATATGAGGGGGAAAGGACTGAACCTCAGTGGAGAAGGGGCAGTGTCCTTTAACCAGGACAGAGCAGTCCTGCTGAGGGCTTAGGTGGACTTTAGGTGGACTTCGGTTAGGTTGCAACAACACATTCTAGGAGAGAGGAAAGGAAATGACTGGGAGGGGTTGTTGAGGGAGTCAGGGTTGAGTCCAGGTTCCTTAAGTACTCAGAGAAACAGAAGCTAAGTTGAGAGCAGGGAGCACGTAGCCAGAACTTAAAGGATGAGTTGATGACAGCTGTATAATAAGAGTTTATGTCTCTGATTAACAGAATTTTTCCTACGTTTCTGACCTGAATTTTGTTAAATATGGTTTTAAAAAGTTTCCATTGACCCTATAAGTTCAGTATCTAAGTAGTTCAGTCTGCAGCTGCACGATAGAGATTACCTGTACACATATAGTGGACCACTGAATAGGAAACAAAGCAGACACAGATACACAAAACATTCACAACAGGCAACCAGATCCAGGAATAAACAAAACAACCCAGAAAAAGTTGCAAAAGGAAATTTAACAAAAACTTTGCGTCTGTTCCTCAGCGAAAAAGGTCAATTAAGACTCAGGCTTGTTGTCATTGTAGGTGTTTTCTGTGAATGTGTCTCCTTGATGTGCTTGGACACATTTTACATTTTATAATTATTAGTTGACAATAACAATAGTATAGATCCCCTATACGTCACAATTATTGAAATAAATAAAATTAATTTGATGTTACTCTAACTTGCAGTAGAAGAAGTAAAATTTGGATAAACGGATAAACCGAATACCCACAATTATTTACTTCACTGTTGTTTACTAAGGTTTCTCAGTATTGTTTTGATTTTACACCACTGGTAGACTGAAGAAGTCCTAATATTGTGATCTGGATGAGAATATCTTCTGATATCAGCCTGTGTCTATGTGTGTCTGCGTGTCAGCCGGCCTCCGTCAGTCATCGATGTGCGATTATCACCTCGACTCCCTGCAACACGTTTTTCCAGCCTCTGGCCGGGTCACACATAACGTACACAATTAGCGCGGACTAGAGCCGAAGTTAGAGGCGTCGGGGGGGCGGATAGCTGTGAAGTTGTGGGGGACATGGAAATAGATAGCATGGGGATTAGAGGAAACATGGTACTGATAGGTGGGGGATTAGAGGGGTACGGAGTAATGGATAGGAGAGGGATTAGGTGTGATGGACTGAGGAGGTGGTGTAAGGTTAAGGTGGGGATAGAGTTAGATGGGATCGGACTAATAAGTGGTGTAAAAGGTGAAGGTTTAATACGAGGATGTGTATCACACCGCCTGAGAATCCCATCACAAGGCAATGAAGGAGTTTGACAGAAGGAGCTGACAACATCGATGCTGCAGGTTCCTGATCAAAGCAGATCAGGAAAAATTAAAGTTTGGTTTGACAAACAGGATTCAGAAAAGATTTGTTAAAGTTACCCCACCAGAAACAAAACTATAATAACAAGACTCTGATCTGTGGTAAGGATGTGCCATTCAGATCCTGACCCTAACCCAAGTCTTTAAATATTGGGTTTGTACCCATTAAATTAACAGACCAGGCACAATCCCAGGGACCCGAGAAGTCAGAATACTCTTGGGTCTGTGCCCGTACAACATGATTCAGAACAACTATAAGACAAAATTACCACTTTTGACCCTTTTCTGGAAACAGTTTTGGGACTAGTTTGGACCCAGTGCCTAATTTCAAACGAGTTTTGCTGACTGAGACAGTTCTTTGCCCGTTAAAACACAAAGAACTGTCTCAGTCAGCAAAACTGGTTCAAGACGGGCACCAACTCTTTGTCTGGAGTCTGGATTATTGGAACCAACAAGACCAAAAACAGTGTGAATGAAACCGCTATACTGTATACTAGTTAATTAGCTAAAGGCTAAAGCTAACCATACTAACAAGAGCAAGCGTCAGCTGCTTCTAGATCTTTTGGGTTCGGCTTAATGAACTCTTGTTGTTTCAAACCTTTCCACTCCTACATGTCCTACAAATCACCTGGTGCTCTCTCCTGCTCTCCTTCGTCCCTAATCAATGTCATATATTTGATTTTATGCACAGCCTCAGTTCCTTTCTTCTCTATCACATTGTCTATTGTGCATCTCGCTTTCCAGCCTTCTTACCTGTTTATCTGAATCCTCCCCTGGTTCCTTTGTCTCCCCCCCCCTTTTTTTAGATTGTTCTGGATCTCTGGATTACCTGTTGCCACCTGCTCTCCCCACCTAACAAACCCTGTTTTGTTCTTTTGAGTCTCGTCCTACCTGAGAATTTGACAGTCTGTAATTTAGCTGCTCTTTCCTTTTTGTGACAGTAGCCGTGTAATTATGAAACTGTGGACGACTGATGGTCGTTTATTTTTTGTCAGTGACATAGACAGGTTCAGGTTTCAGTCTGGCTGATGTTTCCGCTTGTTAGTGATCATCATTACTGAGACCTTTAACAACCAGACTGGGCAGGGGTCGAGTGTTTGTCCTGGTATGTCCTCCAGCTCACTGAGAGAAGACGCTGTTTGTAATAAGAGGATCTGTTTTTAGATGCGTCTATTTGCCAGACAGTCACACGCTTACCACAACTGTTTGGTCACAGACACCACATTCAAATCAGTGCCGGGATGTTAGAGTAAGTTTTCATTATACAGCATACAGTATTAAATATACAGTATACAATATATAGTATACAGTGACCTCTGAATGTTTCTCAGTATTGGCTGTTGCCTCTCATCAGACCACAACAATGCAGCACACACTGTGGTATCAAGTGGAAATCAATCATTAAACTGTCGATGATAAATTTAAAACCTACTGGGTTAAAATAATTTAGGTCAGTTCTTGATTGAACAAATTGCAATTTAATAGCTTTACTTTGGCAGCCAGGAAATAATATTTAGTTGCAGTGGACCACTGATGAAGTGCTATGTCAGGGTGGCACAGGATACTAAAGGAAATGTTTGAATATTTAACTTCTTTCTAGATGTGGGATATTCTGTATGTAAATCAAGACTAAATCAGTCACAATCCCAATTCCAAAAAAGTTGGGACACTGAAATATTACATAAAAATAGAATACAATGATTTGTTATTCTTGAAGATCCATATTCACACAGTTCACAATAGAACATCTTAAATGTTTCCACTGAGAAAATTTAAGAACTCAACAGCACCTATTTACCTGAAGTCCCTCATCCAGGTCTACAATCCAGGGTTAAGAGGTAGAATGGAGACTTTCAAAAACGTACTGAAAACCCAACTTTTCCGAACCTTTCTCTGTACTTAAAACCTTAAATCTCTCACTTATTCCCAAATGAACCAGCTCTTTCTAGAAACAATACTTACTGAGATATCTGCTTGCTTTGTGCCTCATTTGTAAGTCGCTCTGGATAAAAGCGTCTGATAAATAACTAAATATCAATGTATACTGGCAACAGGTCAGTAACAGGATTGGGTAAAAGAAGAACATTTTGGAAAGTCAGAGTGTCTACGAAGTGAAGATGTGCAGAGGATCCTCAGGCTATGTATTATTGGATGTGTGTGATCATCAGATCTTCAGACAGCACTGCATTAAAACAGGCATGACTGTGATGGACGCCACTTCATGAATATTTTCAAAAATCACTGTCAGTGAACATGGTTCTCTGTACAATCCAGAAATGTAAGTTAAAGCTCTGTTAGAACAGAGAGTGAGAGGGAAGAACAAGGTCTTAAAGACACAGGAGCAAATACGTCTAATATCAAATTCAATTATATTTATAAAGCGTTAAATCACAACAGAAGTCATCTGACTTTACAGTGTCTACGGTTTAAGACCTTACAAAATATCACTGTATACAGAATTATATAGAACAACCCCATTTGAGCAAGCACCAGCACTCTGGGGAAGAATAGCTGCATAAAGAGATAGTATAACATGTGTTTGTACTGTCTCCACTGTTGTAGGCATTGTATGTTTACAACTGTTCTATTTTATTTTATTGCTACCTGTCTCTGTTTTACCTGTTCCACCTCTTTGACCACGTCCCTGGTACCTTTGCCAACTTATATTTAACACACCTGTGTTTTCCACCTTTCTTAGCCACATAAACACACTGAATTCAGGACCTGTACCTGTAACAGAGGATCTCTCTTCTATTGCTAATGACACTTTTACTTTAGTCAAACGTCTGCTATCACTGACTTTTTCAGCGCACTCTTGTTCCTCCTCTGCTCTTCGCTCTGCACATGCTGACACTCAGTGTCGATCTTCTTCTCCCAGAATGACTTGATGTGAAGTCTGTCGTGGATCAGAGCCAGGTTCATCTGCAGCAGCACAACACCGACAGTAACACCAGCCTTTAAAGCTTTTAAGATCTAATATCTTTACTACTCACAGTGTAAAATCTGTATTCTACAGTGAAATGTTATGTTGTTATGTTTCTGGGACAACTTCACTTTTAATACTTTCAGTACATTTTACTCAGAACACTTACAAAACCTCTCCTCACGTACGATTTTAAATGCACGATTTTTACTTGGATTGTAGTTTTTCAGTATTTATATCACAGAGCAGGGTTAGTGTTTTCACTGTTTTGATAAACAATCTAACAAATAAAATATAAAATAAAGAGTTAATAAATAGCTGAATTATTTAAGATAATCTAAAAAAAAAAGAAACAAACCTTTGCTCGGAGTTGAAGATGATCAGATCGTGACTGCGTGTGATCTCCTTTCCCTCTGCTGCAGAAATAAGCGTTTTTACATCTGAACTCTGGTGAGTGAAACGACTGTGAATCAGTCAGTGAACCTGTACGTCTCACAGTGAACTCACTGTACGAGGATTTATCTAGTCTGCAGGGACCACACAGACTGAGAGACATGGATGGACAGAGAGAGAGAGAGAGTGGAGGAGTGATGGAGGGAGAATGAAAGACGGATGGAGGGAGAGCTCAGAGGTGTGAATTTACTTATTTATAGATAAAGTTTTTATTGCCTGATTCAGCTCTGATTCAACTCTGAAGCATTTTTGCTATTTTTAAATTTGAGAAACATCTTTAAAGGTTCTCTGTAGATGTGTTGACCACTGTTAATGCAGTAGAGAAATATTTTAGCCATTAAAGCTACGGTGGTATCACAAAGAAGAAACGCAGGCAGGAAACATTTAATCAAAAACACAAAGAGTTAAGGAAGAACAGGAGGTGAGGTACAAACCAGCAGAGACCAACAGGCAGACAGTCCCCAAATAATAATAATAGACCAAGACCACAGGCAGGGAAATAGTCCAAAGACAGGAAACGTTGGAAGAAAACACGTTGGTCTCATTCTATAGCTGCACAAACAGAACAGACTGTCTGAGAAAGAACTGGGGAACAGGCAGGTAAATATACTGAGGAGGTAATGAAGGACACAGGTGTGCAGGTAGTTAGCGGCAGAGTCAGGTGTGCAGGAACAGAGGGAAAGTCTGGGGACATCTAGAGGCCGGATGGTGGAATTACAGTTTAGAGAAACGTCCACAAAAGAGTCTGATGAGAGAAACAACAGACGCAACAGCTGGACTAACTCCAGGTTCATTCAGAGTCCATCAGTTCTGACCAAACCTGAACCCTGAATCCAGGTCCTGGCCCTTAAACAGTCAACTGTGAGATTGTGGGGACCTGACAACATGTCCTCACAGTGATGGTTTAAAGCTGAATGTTGTCCTCACACACTCGCTGTCATCGCCCTGCTGCTCCCTGACAGCTGTCACATCCTGTGTCATCGCTGAGAAATAACACGCGTGTTTGTTGGAACATTTACTCAACACACAGCAGGAAAACCGACCCAGGAAAATGATCTGTGTGTGTGTGTGTGTGTGTGTGTGGATGATGTCATGCACAAGTCGCACAAGTGTGTGTGTGTGTGTGTGTGTGCTCCCTGCAGACGACAGAGAGACTGAAAGTGAGCTGCTTTCAGTCTGATGTCATGAATTTCAACAACATACTTTACCTGTGTGTGTGTGTGTGTGTGTGTGTGTGTGTGTGTGTGTGTGTGTGTGCGTGTGTGTGTGTGTGTACTGTACAAACTACAGACCATGGAACTGAGGACATGTTGTTAGGACCTTGTGTTTAATAGCTATGTTAGGCTTATTTTAGTATTGGTGGAGTTTAGGTGTGAACATGGTTTAGGTTTAGGATTTAGTGTGAACCTGTATTTACAGATCGGGCCGGGTTCTTATGCTGAAACACAGATTTTCATTATAACTAAACGTAACGCTTCACATTCAATATAAGAAGTTCTACTTTTTGCATTTGTTCTGCTACTTATCCATCCACAGAACATTTTGATCATGTTTTACATTTTATTTTATGTTACTTTATTTTATTTTATGATAAGTAGAAAATTATAAAGGGTTTACAAACTTTGAAGCACCAGGTCCTCGTGTTGTTTTGAAGCAGCCAAATGTCTGTGTGAACGCAGCCTCAGACATGTAGTCCTACTGGTTAAAGTTAGTGTGTGTGACACTTCAACCCTCTCGCAGAGTGATACGCAGCAGAGCACACCTGCAGAGAAAGATGGACTGAAATGTGAAATATGACAAAAACATCATGAAATATGTGGTGTGCCTTCTATCCACAAAGACTTTATATTTATATTATATTTATTTTTCTATAGTTTTTAATGTTGACAGAACAAAAACCAGCTCCACAGATTAGAACTACTTTTACTCCACAGTCCACTTCTGAAAGTCACCAGCAGGAGGTCGTATTTATTTTCTACATGCAGTTATAATTCACAAGGTTTTGAACTATGTTTATTAACTTTAAGTAGTTACAGATGAAAGAATCAGAAACAACCTGATAATGAACTAATTGTTAATATGTATTTCCTGAGTAACTCTGAAATGAGTACTACATAGAAAACAGAGATACTACATTAATGAAGTAGTAGTTGTGTTTACACAGCAGTAGATTTATATGGACACATTATCATAGCTGGAAAAACCACCAGACATTAAAAGGACTGGATTATGGATTTATGAAGTAACCATTTAACTTTAGTCTAAACAAACAAACCAGGCTGGGACGAGGAGGTCCAGAGAGTCACAGGTCACAGGGATCAGTAACAGGTAAACAGGTAGAGTGGACACAGAGGGACTGAGGGTTTAGATGGTGTTTAGGTCATCAGAAAAAGATCCTGGTATAAAGGTAAATACTAATACATCATCATCTAGAGTAAAAATATCATCAACAATCAGAGAATCTAGATAAATTATTTTGTACGCCAGCAGTTACATAATGCATTACATATCACCTGAGCTAATACAACAATTGGGGAACTGAAAGGTAGAATTTCAGGATGCTGCTTTTCTGCTCCTTCTCTCACACTGGTCAGATCTTCAGACAGGATCCGTTCTGCATTTGCAGTGTTTGGCTCCAGAACCACAGGAGCGTTGGAGACCATGTCTTTCATCTTGATCCAGATTTTGAAGCTCAGGTTTCCCAGGTGTTTGACCTGGTCTATCAGAGCTCCTGAGGGCAGCTGTGGATCCTCCAGCAGGGGGCGCTGATGGACTCTTTCTGCTGCAGCCTTGTAGTTCTGGAGGAAGGAGAGATCTCCAGCTCTCAGCTCTTCCTCTGTGGCTCTGACTGTGTCTGAAAGAGCTGCTATCTCTCTGCTCAGAGCCTCCATCTTCTCCTTCATCCTCTGACTCTTCTGCTCCTCTTCCTCCCTCAGTGCAGCCATCCTGGCCTCCTCTTCCTCTTCTAGAAACTGGTGAAGCTTCTTAAACTGCTCTTTGATCTGGTTCTCTGTGTGTTGAGCCTGCCTCTTTATGTGTTTTGCTGTTTGATCAAACTTCACTTTATCTTTTTTAAAAACCTTCAACTTCTTCTTTAAGAGCTCCAGAGTTTCCTGAAGTTCCTTCTTTTGTTGTTGAACTGCTTCATCGATGGGTCTGAATCTGTGGTTGGTGTGTTTTTCTGAATCTCTGCAGACCAGACACACTGGCTGCTGATGGTCCAGACAGAAGAGTCTGAGTTTCTCAGAGTGCAGACTGCAGAGAGTCTCTGAAGCCTCTGAAGATCCCTGATCTCTGTCCTGTAAGAAGGACTCACACAGGTTCTTTAACACCCGATTCAAAGGTGGATCTGACTTCGAAGATCTTCTCTTACAAACTGGACACTGTTGTGTTAGATTCTGTCTCCACCAGTTCTTCAGACAGTCTTTACAGAAGCTGTGGCTACATGACAGTACCACAGGATCACTGAAGACCTCCTTACAGACTGGACAGCAGAGATCCTCCTCTGATCTTGAAGCCATTTAGTCTTTGAGTAAAGCAGAATCTTTAACGTCTGTTCTTCAGTTTGTGTCTGTGTTAAGTGATAAACAAGTGTTTGTGTTTGTCTCAGGTGAAGTTGAGGGGCGGAGCTTTATCAGACCTTTTCTCATAAATGCTGTTGTTTTACCTGCAACTCAGGATGTGTCTCATTCCAAATTACTGATTGGAATCTAAACCGAAAGTATACAGGCTCTTGAAACCAGCTCATACTGCTGACACTGAAGACTTTATCAAAGAGAGAGAGAAAGATAAGATAAGATAAGATAAAATCACATAAAATAGGATAAGATATCATCCTTTGACCCTGCTTCTGTTTAGATGGACTCACTGACTGACTTCCTCTGACCACAAAGCTTTGGTAAACTAACTTTTACCAGCCTTGTACCCATTGTGAGTCATCATCACTGTACTGTAGGTATCACACTAAGGTTCTAGCAGAATGAACTCTGCTGTTGAACATGTACCAAACAATTGGTGGATTCCTCCCACCACATGCCTGCACTAACAACGTGTTTTTATGAAGACTTGTCTTTGAACATGTTTACATAGCTTTTACATGCATACAGAACACCTAATTGAGTTATTTTAGTTTCAGTTAAGGTAACAAGTAAGAATCAGAAGCTCCTCACCATGAGCTAGTTGCGGCCCATTGTTTAGGGCACTTAGAAAGAGTTTTCACAGAGAGTTTTTAGTGATGTGAACACAAAACTTGAGGCACATTTGCGTGAAAAATGGAGACAATTCATTCATTAGGTCAGGTTCTCAATTATTTTCTGTTACGCCCCCCCCCCAGGAAGAACTAAACATTCGCGCCCCTCCGGGCGACATATTTGATCGACCGATCGGCCAATCGCTCCATAACCTTCGTCATATTTCCTCGTCTTAGCTTTCAAGTAACTTTCGTTTTCTCTCATTACTTCTCTCTCTCTCTCTCTCTCTCTCTCTCTCTCTCACTTTCTCTCTTTCTTTTCGTCCCTGTTAAATATTTTTCCTTGGTGTCTCTTAAAGGTTTGTTCACTACACTTCAAACCTCCTGCTCTGTGCAGCATACGCACATATTCAAGTACGGCCGAAAAGCATGTTTCCTGGCGCTCCACTATTTGAGAAACACTGCATTAGGTACAGGTACAGGTAAGCGCAAGCAGGTCTTGCCTGAGGACCCTTACTGGAGGTAGGCCACAGCTGGGGTTCTAATCCCAGTCTACTGCATTGAGGGCAGTGATCTTACCACTACACTATCCAGCTGCCGGAATGGGAGATCTTTGAAGAAGTTCCAGATGTCATCAAGATACAAAAAACATACAATACACAGCACTTCATCTGTCTATCTACTGCTTTGGCAACAACTCGAAAGCAAAAATAAAATTCTATTTTGAATTCAGTTTCAAGTAATTTTGTTGTTAAAAAGCTTCACAGGAGATTGTGAGTTTATGGTTTAACCTCTACATGAATCAAATATGTCACATCATATGTGTTAAAATATATTGAGACACAGTTATCGGGTCAGTTTGCTAATGGAACTAAATGTCAATAGAAATTTAACATCTACATTTGATTATTATTCTGTCAGACATGTAGACTGTCAGAGTCGTGCAGATCTTATCTTAGTAATCTGAAAGAAATCTCACATTTAACAAGCATTTGTTCTGTTACAGAATAAATCTTCAAAGTCAAAAAGAAATCAAAGTAAGTCCAAAAAGAAATTCTATAAACATCCTGCTGTTGATCCAACAGCTGAACCAATCAGATCTTAGACCAGGTGTGATTTTCCATCATGCTTCGTGTCTTTGCGTCTAATTCCAAAATCTGCAGCCACCTGGATCTCACAAGCTCATTGTTGCTTACACATGCACAACATCAGAGCAAGTCGAGATCAAGTCGGGCAGAAAACTAACTGGCATTTACTGTGCACTGACCACTGGTGATCAAATCTGTGCAGAGCTGGCTCTTCTCGAACAGGCCTAAAACCAGGTGATAGCTGGACTGTACCATTATAAGAGGGGGAGAACAGAAAACAAAGAGGAAAAACAAGAATGAGATTTATTTAGACAGAGAAACATGAAAATGGGAAACAGGACCTTTATTTATTCATGGCCTCCAGGACCAGTTCAGAGAGTGAGACCTCTTATGCTTTGGGATGAAGAGCTGGCATCAACAGAAATAGGAGTTTTGTTCAAGGGCAAGTTGGTGAAGCCCAGAGAGTGAGACACAGAGGCAACCCACCTGGATAACTCAGGCGAGTGCAGAGCTGCTATTCAAGATGAATGGCAGGTGGTGAATTGGTCCATGTTGTATTGTCCGGTCGCTGGTCAGGACTGAGAAACAAGTGTTTTGCAGAGAGTGTAAATAAAAAGGATCTCAGAGAAAATCAGACCACACCACGAAATACTATGATCAGCCAGTCTGGGATACCCAACACTGTGCCGGTCCAATGATTACATGCATGGTGGTTCACACAGTGCACAGTTACCCTGTAGTTCCACTGGAAGTGGGTGCAATGTAGTCACATATAAACTGTAGTTGTTGAGTAAAAGGGTGAATCTCACTGTCAACTTTTCAGTTTGTGTCTTTAGGGATATAGAACAAACGGTTTCCTGTCACAGTTTCAGCTCCTCCTGCCTGTCTGCTCCTGATTTCCTGACTTGGCCTGTTCCCTGTTTTCTCTCTCTCTCTCCTGTCAGGTGACCTGACGGTTGCCCATTGCCTGCACCCCTGTCTCCCCTTCGCTCTACTAGCAGGTCTTTTCCTAGTTTGCCAGATAGTCACACATTGACCTGAGAGGCAATCTATCCAGCACTTATCTTCGGACTGCCGGACTGCCCCCTTCTGTCCTGTCCTTGATGGTTGCAACTTGAACCGAAGTGGACCAAAAAACTGGCTGAGGTAGAAAATGGCAGTGACACCTGATGGAGTAGATGGTGACCTTTGGTGTTGGTGTCTGCTGTGTTGTCACTGAGGGAAGAGGGTGACAGGGGTACCCACCACGCAGTAAACAAAACAGATGCTTCATAGCGTGAGCAGGGATGAGCAGCTTTAACAATACAGATATCCACAATCTAGAATCAAGGCACAAGCCTCTTCAGAAAAACACAGGTCAGAGGTAGAGAAGAGAGAGAAGTTCCAAATAGGGAGAACACATCCAGAGCCAGGGAACCAGTCAGAGTAGGGCCAGAGGTAGAGTCAGAGGTCCAGAGCAATTGATGCAGAGCAGTTAATGGCCCTACTTAATTCTACTGACTTAAATTGAAGGGAAGTGAAAGTCTGATTCTGGTCCACAGCCCCCACTAAAGATTAACAATGAGACTCAAATTCCCTACTTTATGGATTACATTTACCTGCTGTCCTTTGCAGCTTCAGTTGCCCAGATATTACCCTGAGGTTCCCTGTGACCTCCTGGACTAGTTCGTACCTGGTCTTGGTGTGATCTTTGCTGGTCGACCACTCCTGGAGTTCCTAAACAAGTCTACAAAATTTATATACATATGAACATAACAATAAGAAGAATACTTTAACCAAATCTTAAGTCAGAAAATAGAGTACACAGTTGAAATACACTAAATAAAATCAGAGTTTAAATCTTACAAATGAAAATCTGAAAATCATTGGACACGTGTGAAAAGGTCAACACTTAAAAAAAAAGTAAAACGTGCTTTTGTACTGATGAAGCAGCAGAATGAGGGCTGCTATTCAACAGGTTTAGATTCAGTTTAGATGTTTCCTTTTATGAAATCAACAACATGATGAATTTAATCATCCTCTTTATTCGTATCTGCTCTGTTTCAATGTTACATCAACTTTAATTGGTAAAATCTTTACTGGGAAATTATCCCCACTGTAAAAATATGGAAACAGTCTCTCAGTGAAAGTGTGTGTGAAGGTGTGTATGTGTGTGTCAGTATAAGGATCTGAGAACGACAGCTTTCCTCTGTCCCAGTCCAGATTCACTCTGATCCTCAAGAACTTCTCATGCACTCGATAAACAGGACAATACGATGTGGTGTGATGTTTGCAGAACCATATTCCCCATAGTCCAGACTCCAAGTGGGCTTTCCTCTCAACAGACTCTGCTGCCACACCCAGTTCCCAGAATGTGCAGAATCCAACCTCAACATCCCAGCTGTGAGTCCCTGAGGTAAAACCCTCAGAACCCAGGACGGACATGTAGCGTGTAAACCTCTCTGGATTGTCAGGAAGCTGCTGGAGCTCTCCTTCTCTTACACTGAGAAGATCTTCAGACAGGATCAGTTCTGGGTGAGCTGTGTTTGGATCCAGAACCACAGGAGTGTAGGAGACCATGTCCTTCATCTTGCTCCAGATGTTGAAGCTCAGGTTTCCCAGGTGTTTGACCTGGTCTATCAGAGCTCCTGAGGGCAGCTGTGGATCCTCCAACAGGGGGCACTGATGGACTCTTTCTGCTGCAG
Source organism: Anabas testudineus (assembly GCF_900324465.2). Taxonomy (NCBI): domain Eukaryota; kingdom Metazoa; phylum Chordata; class Actinopteri; order Anabantiformes; family Anabantidae; genus Anabas; species Anabas testudineus. The sequence continues at coordinate 25,025,316 of NC_046618.1, read as the reverse complement.
CCTTGTAGTTCTGGAGGAAGGAGAGATCTTCAGCTCTCAGCTCATCCTCTGTGGCTCTGACTGTGTCTGAAAGAGCTGCTATCTCTCTGCTCAGAGCCTCCATCTTCTCCTTCATCACTCTGACTCTTCTGCTCCTCTTCCTCCCTCAGTTCAGCCATCCTGGCCTCCTCTTCCTCTTCTAGAAACTGGTGAAGCTTCTTAAACTGCTCCTTGATCTGGTTCTCTGTGTGTCGGGCCCCAAACCTTAATGTGTTTTGCTAGTTTATCAAACTCCATTTTAACTTCTTCAAGAACCTTCAATTTTTCCTTTAAGGGCTCCAGAGTTTCTTGAAGTTCCTTCTTATGTTCTTGAGCAACTTTTTCGATTGGTCTGAATCTGTGGTTGGTGTGTTTTTCTGAATGAAGACAGATGACACAGACTGGCTGCTGATGGTCCAGACAGAAGAGTCTGAGTTTCTCAGAGTGCAGACTGCAGAGAGTCTCTGAAGATCTCTTATCTTTGTGCTGTAAGAAGGACTCACATAGGTTCTTTAACGCCCGGTTTAAAGGTGGATATGACTTTGAAGATCTTCTCTTACAAACTGGACACTCTTGTGTTGGTTTCTGTTTCCACCAGGTCTCTAAACAGTCTTTACAGAAGCTGTGGCTACATGACAGAAGAACAGGATCACTAAAGACCTCCTGACAGATCGGACAGCAGAGATCCTCCTCTGATCGTGAAGCCATTTAGTCTCTGAGTCAATCTGAAAACACAGCAGACACAAACACAGTCAGTCTTGGCTCCTCTCCCTCCTCTACTAACTTCACTTGTTCTTCAGTTGTGTTTTCTGTCAGACTCACCTTCAGTGTGTGGAGTGTCAGCAGGTTGAAGCAGCAGTGTTGGAGTTTTCCACTTTTCTCTCCTGTAGCTGGACTCAGTCAGAGGACGGTGAATCTGATCGTCTCTTCTTCAGTCTGTGTCTCTGTTGAAGAATAAACTGTTTCCTTTTATTGTCTCAGTTAAAGGTGAGGGGTGGAGCTTTGCTGTTGCTTCACCTGTAGCTCAGGATGTGTCTCATTCCAAAGTACTGATTGGAATCTAAACTAAATGTGCACAGAGTAGAAGTATTAGATTTAAGCATGAAGCCATGACAAGTAATGTACCCCGACCAGAAAGTGTTATCTAACATTCTACCAGCTCAGGCTGCTGACACTGAAGACTTTAATCAATTAGGATTTTTTACTGATCCAGCTGAAACAAGTGAAGGATGATGCCTCTTCTTAATCTGCCCAGATTTTCCCGAAGGTTTTCAGTTATCCAATTATTTTTATGGCCAACATAGTTTGTGGGACATCACCCAGACAGTCAGTGCTAAAAAGGCCACATGCGGCCATCACATCCATGGTTCAAGCAGTAACTACTTGACCACTAGTTTTAGTTGTAGTTTGTTTATGTGTGCTAGCTTTGGGTTTTGTTGATGCACAATGGTTCCAACACGTTTGATTTTGTTGAGTTTTTCTATCAGGGTTGTTTGGTGGCGAGTTGGCGTCCTTCCTGTTCGCTGGTGTCATGTGAACATAGATTTGGTTTTGACACAGGAACTGACCTGATGCATTTTGTGTTGAGTGTTGTGGTGTCACCATGTTGCCCTTTACTTTACACATAGTTTCATGCATGAAAAATCTTGAATGTAATACTTCCAGTCTGTACACATTCAGGTTGGTGTCCAACTCTATGCTCTGGAATGAGACACATCCTGTGTTAGAGGTGAAGTTAAAGTATTTATCAGTAAGCATCTGACAAAGCTCCCCCCCTTACATTCTACCTACGTCCTGCTTATGAGTCCTCATCATTGTACTGTAGCTATCACAGTATAATGTGAGCAGAATTAATTCACATGGTGTCAACCAGGTACCAAACATTTTGACTGCTCAGCCAGACGCCATCTGTCTGCACCAACAAAATTAAGGAATTTTACAACAACAAAAACATGGTTTTATAAGAATATTCATCAGATTTCACAGTTTGCAAGCATCTTTTGGCTGCATCTTTGATTCTTTCCATGCTTTATTTTGAAATTTCTAGCAGACCTTTTTGGCAATTTGCCACCTAACCTGTTTACTAGGATAATTTGATGATAACTGAAGGAAAACACATTTCAAAGGTGTTATTATATTTAAACTGCTTTAAATTTAAAATGGCAAATGTTCTGCACTTATATAGCGCTTTTCTTCCTAACTGGTACTCAAAGCACTTTACACTGTGTCTCATTCACCTATTCACAAACACACTCACACCAATAGCAGAGCTGCTATGCAGCTAACCTAAATCACCGGGGGCAACGTGGGGTTCAGTATCTTGCCCAAGGACACTTTGGCATGTGACATGGCAGCCGGGAATTGAACCACCAAACCTATGATTGGCAGACAACTGCTCTACGTATTGATCTACAGCCACCCCAAGACAGAAAGAGGTTTGATGAATCTGATCAATGATAAGTCAACAACAGAAACAAATAAACATAAATAAATATACATAAACAACATAATGAATCTAATCACGCTCTTTATTTGTATCTGCTCTGTTTCAGTCACACAGACCTTCATTAGTAAAATCTTCACTGGACAATTATCCCCACTGTAAAACCCTGAGAACCCAGGGCGGCTCTGTAATTTATAAAACACCTCTCTTTGTTGTCAGGAAGCTGCTGTAGCTCACCCTCCCTCACACTGGTCATATCTTCAGACAGGATCAGACATGTTTGGATCCAAGGGAGACCATGTTCATATTTTTCATCTAGTTCCAGGTGTTGAAGGCAAGATTAATGAACCCCACTGAATCTGTGTGGCCTCTGCTTGGACTTGGGGAGATGGAGAACTTGTCGTCCCTGATGGTGGGAAGCTCCTGAGTGGCGTTTGCCACATGTGCGGTGTTGCTGGCGTGGTAGGAGTGGCTAGTGTGGCTAAACTGGTTAGTGCAGGACTCTGGGTTGTTCTGGGCCATGTGGGTGGCGTCTTTGACAACGTGAATCTCTGGGTGACTGTGGGCCATGTGGGTGGTGTGGTTGATGTAGCTGGTGTGGCAGGCTTGGGTAAAGTGTCACTCTGGATCACTCTGTACCGCGGGGCTGGTGTGAGACTGGTAATACTGGCCCTTGTGGTTGGTGTGACTATCTTAGGTAGCGTGGGTCTCTGGGTTGCTCTGGGCCATATGAGTGGCTTGCTTGACATGGTTGTCCTAGCTGGTGTGGTAAGCTTGGGTAGTGTGGGCCTCGAGGTTCTTGCGGGTGGTGCCGGCTTCGTAGTGTCTGACAGTTCTAAAAATTTGTCTCCAACCGTGACATCCGAATAGCGAGTTCGTGATTTAAAACCTTTAAACCTCGGGGCACAGTTGGAAGCATCATCAAATGCTAGATCATCAGGAAGCTGCTGTAGCTCTTCTTCTCTCACACTGGTCAGATCTGTATTCAGAATCAGTCCTGAATCAGTAGTGTCACGATCCAGATTCTCAGAAGTGAAAGAAACCATGTCCTTCATCTTATTCCAAACCTTGAAGGTCAAGTTGTCCAGGTGTTTCACCTGGTCTATCTGAGCTCCTGCAAGCAGTTCTAGGTCATCTAACAGGGGGCGCTGATGGACTCTTTCCACTGCAGCCTTGTAGTTCTGTAGGAAGGAGAGATCTCCAGCTCTCAGCTCCTCCTCTGTCGCTCTGACTGTGTCTGAAAGAGCTGCTATCTCTCTGCTCAGAGCCTCCATCTTCTCCTTCATCACTCGACTCTTCTGCTCCTCTTCCTCCCTCAGTGCAGCCATCCTGGCCTCCTCTTCCTCTTCTAGGAACTGGTGAAGCTTCTTAAACTGGTCCTTGATCTGGTTCGCTGTGTCCCGGGCCTGGAACTTAATGTGTTTTGCTGTTTGATCAAACTCCAATTTAACTTCTTCAAGAACCTTCAACTTCTTCTTTAAGAGCTCCAGAGTTTCCTGAAGTTCTTTCTTTTGTTGTCGAGCAGCTTCATCGATGGGTCTGAATGTGTGGTTGGTGTGTTTTTCTGAATCTCTGCAGACCAGACACACTGGCTGCTGATGGTCCAGACAGAAGAGTCTGAGTTTCTCAGAGTGCAGACTGCAGAGAGTCTCTGAAGATCCCTGATCTTTGTGCTGTAAGAAGGACTCACACAGGTTCTTTAACACCCGATTCAAAGGTGGATCTGTCTTTGAAGATCTTCTCTTACAAACTGGACACTCTTGTGTTGGTTTCTGTCTCCACCAGTTCTTCAGACAGTCTTTACAGAAGCTGTGGCTACATGACAGAACAACAGGATCACTGAAGACCTCCTGACAGACCGGACAGCAGAGATCCTCCTCTGATCTTGAAGCCATTTAGTCTCTGAGTCAATCTGAAAACACAGCAGACACAAACACAGTCAGTCTTGGCTCCTCTCCCTCCTCTACTAACTTCACTTGTACTTCAGTTGTGTTTTCTGTCAGACTCACCTTCAGTGTGTGGAGTGTCAGCAGGTTGAAGCAGCAGTGTTGGAGTTTTCCACTTTTCTCTCCTGTAGCTGGACTCAGTCAGAGGACGGTGAATCTGATCGTCTCTTCTTCAGTCTGTGTCTCTGTTGAAGATTAAACTGTTTCCTTTTATTGTCTCAGTTAAAGGTAAGGGGCGGAGCTTTTTTAGATACTTACTGATAAACACTTCACCTGTATCACACCGTGTCTTATTGCAAAGTCCTGACACTCAGAATCCAAACTGACTGGATCTGCTAGTGGAGCAGGTCCTGTCAAGTTTGTCTGTACAGAAATTTCAGGCAGTGCAGCCAGAGGATCCAGGACAGACTCAGACTGTACATAGGACAGAAAAGATGATTTTAAAATGTATCTGTACACTGTCCAGATTATAGTGAGTGACCGGTGTGACAATGTGCACAGAAAGACAGACCCTCTCTGAAGCGACTGTTTTTGATCCAGATTAGTAAAAGTAGTTTTAAAGTTGTCATCTGACACCTCTCGGACGTCCTGAGTCTCCCACTGTGTAATGAGCCCAAACATTTGTCCTGCTCCGGAGTGTGAGAGAAGCTAATGTTAGCCACATTAGCAGTGTAGCATTAGGGTGCAGCTAATGTAGCTACATTCAACAAGCTAACGCAGTGAACAATGAGACAAAACACAGGGTGCAGGAAACACTGTCAGTAAGGACCAGGTTTAGTCAGAGTCAGTTCATGTTTAAGCTTTAGTCCTGAAATCAGTCCAGCATCCACTGGTTGGAGCTCCCATAAAACAATACCGGACTGTGAGTGTTCAGTCTAGGTCGTCATGTTTGGACCGAGTCTGATCAGGGACTGGGTCTCAACAACTAGTTATGAGCTCAGACTTTGAATGGACCACTCAGGGACTGGTTTCTACAAACAACATGCATAATTTGATGTTTCCTTTGTATTAATTTTAAACACTTTTTATTTTTTCTCAGTATAAATTTGAAAATACTAAACAGTACTCACATAAACAAGCAAACGTGAAATATTAAACTTTGAAAATAACAAGCGACGATGAGTATTCGAGCTGGGCTGTGACAGATACCAGCTCAGCTTTTCTTTTTCTGAGCTGAGTTTCTTTACGATCTTTTAAGCAGTTTTTTCTTATTTTGTACACAGAGTAACACTTTACGGTAACAGTACATTAATTATCATACATTTATAATTTTATGCACGGACAATCATGAATTCCTGAATGTAATATGTAATGTCTGTACACATTCTGGTTGGCGTCTAACTCTGTACTTTGGAATGAGACACATCCTGTGTTATGGTTGAAGTGAAAGGATTTATCAGAAAACACCTGACAAAGCTCCGCCCCTCACGTTGAACACCCACCTGAGACTTAGAAAACAGATAAAGAATGAAACCCTGCTGTCGCCCCACCGTAAACCAGGCTTGGGTCATCGTGTTCCCCTTCACCCTGCTCATGTTTGGATAGTTAGACTCGCTGACTGCCTTCTACTGAACATGGACCTTTTATCTTCCCAGTCATGTTCCCACGTCCTGCTCGTGAGTCCTCATCATTGTACTGTAGCTATCACAGTATGATGTGAACAGAAATAACTCAACTGTATCAACCAGGTACCAAACATTTTGACTAACCAGCCAGACGCCATCTGTCAGCACGAACAACTCCGCAGTGGATGTATGATAAATAAAGGACAACACAACATTTCAAATGTGTCACTAAATATAAACTGCTTTTATTTAAAATGACGTTTAATCGATCTGATCAATGATAAGTCAGAAAATCGTTGTACACATGTGAAACGGTCAATAATGGAAACAGAACAAATACACAAACAAAATAAAAGTCAAATAAACAACATAATGAATCTAATAAGCATCTTTAGTTGTATTTGCTCTGTCTCACAGTCACACTGACTTTCATTGGAAAAATCGTCACTGGACAATTTTCCCCACTGTAAAAGTACGGGAACATCCTCTCAGTGAAAGTGTGTCTGATGGTGTGTATGTGTGTGTTAGTGTAAGGATCTGAGAACGACACCTCTCCTCTGTTCCAATCCAGATTCACTCTGATTCTCCTGAACTTCTTATACACTCGGACAACAGGGCACAGAAGTGTGGTGTCATGATCACAGAACCATATTCCCCATGTTCCCCCGGGCACTTTGTCTCCTATCTTCATAAGAGACTCTGGTAGCACACCCAGCTCCCAGAATGTGGTGTTTCTAACATCAACATCCCAGCTGTGAGTCCCTGAGGTAAAACCCTCAGAACCCAGAACAGCTCTGTAATTTATATTAAACCTCTCTTTGTTGTCAGGAAGCTGCTGGAGCTCTCCTTCTCTCACACTGAGCAGATCTTCAGACAGGATCAGATATGGATTGGCTGTGTTTGGATCCAGAACCACAGGAGTGTAGGAGACCATGTCCTTCATCTTGTTCCAGATGTTGAAGCTCAGGTTTCCCAGGTGTTTGACCTGCTCTATCAGTGCTCCTGAGGGCAGCTGTGGATCCTCCAACAGGGGGCGCTGATGGACTCTTTCTGCTGCAGCCTTGTAGTTCTGGAGGAAGGAGACATCTTCAGCTCTCAGCTCCTCCTCTGTCGCTCTGACTGTGTCTGAAAGAGCTGCTATCTCTCTGCTCAGAGCCTCCATCTTCTGCTTCATCACCCGACTCTTCTGCTCCTCTTCCTCCCTCAGTGCAGCCATCCTGGCCTCCTCTTCCTCTTCTAGAAACTGGTGAAGCTTCTTAAACTGCTCCTTGATCTGGTTCTCTGTGTGTCGGGCCTGGACCTTAATGTGTTTTGCTGTTTGATCAAACTTCACTTTATCTTCTTTACAAACCTTCAACTTCTTCTTTAAGAGCTCCAGAGTTTCCTGAATTTTCTTCTTATGTTGTCGAGCAGCTTCATCGATGGGTCTGAATCTGTGGTTGGTGTGTTTTTCTGAATCTCTGCAGACCAGACACACTGGCTGCTGATGGTCCAGACAGAAGAGTCTGAGTTTCTCAGAGTGCAGACTGCAGAGAGTCTCTGAAGTCTCTGAAGTCTCTGAAGATCTCTGATCTCTGTGCTGTAAGAAGGACTCACACAGGTTCTTTAACACCCGGTTTAAAGGTGGATCTGTCTTTGAAGATCTTCTCTTACAAACTGGACACTGTTGTGTTGGTTTCTGTGTCCACCAGTTCTTCAGACAGTCTTTACAGAAGCTGTGGCTACATGACAGAACAACAGGATCACTAAAGACCTCCTGACAGATCGGACAGCAGAGATCCTCCTCTGATATCGAAGCCATTTAGTCTCTGAGTCAATCTGAAAACACAGCAGACACAAACACAGTAAGTCTTGGCTCCTCTCCCTCCTCTACTAACTTCACTTGTACTTCAGTTGTGTTTTCTGTCAGACTCACCTTCAGTGTGTGGAGTGTCAGCAGGTTGAAGCAGCAGTGTTGGAGTTTCCCACTTTTCTCTCCTGTAGCTGGACTCAGTCAGAGGACGGTGAATCTGATCGTCTGTTCTTCAGTCTGTGTCTCTGTTTAGCGATGCTGAACAAACTCCTTCCTTTTTTTGTCTCAGGTGAAGGTGAGGGGTGGAGCTTTGTCAAACCTTTTCTCAGAAATGCCGTTGCTTTACCTGTAGCTCAGGATGTGCCTCATTCCAAAGTACTGATTAGAATCTGAACTGAACATGTACCAGGGGGTTAAAACCAGTGTTGACACTGAAGACTTGTGTTCGCTCAGTTTGGCGTTTCAAAATGTTTTTTAATGTAAAAAATTTGCAAAGGAACCATATTTTAATTTTCAAGTCCTACAGTCTTCATCTTTTCCCACCTAAAATCTTTTATCATAGATTGTGTAAATTCTCATCTCAGCACACATCAACCCTTCATCTCCTCCTACCTTTGAGCTATTTCCTGATTTCCTCCAATCCTTAAACCAGGTGCTCACAAACTAGATCACAAAAAGCATTGTTCTGGGCCACTCTCTCCTGACCCGGTGGGCCATTAGCCTTACTTTAATCCTGCTCCTCTATAGTTTGATTTGCTGATTGACTCCCTCTGATCATATAAACCTTTATATTACGAGACTTGTACTAATGTCAATTCAGTTTATTTATATAGTGCTAAATCACATCAAAAGGTTGAATCCAGGCACTTTACAACGTGAGGATTAAGACCTTACAGAATATATCAATAGAACTGTATAAAAATAGGTAGAAACCCCAACAATCCCATTTGAGCAGCACAAGGTGACAGTGGGGAGGAAAAACTCCCTTCAATGGAAGAAACCTCCAGCAGAACCAGGCTCAGGGTTGGAGGCCATCTGCCTCGACCGGTTGGGGTGAGTGGAAAGAGGAGGGAGAAAAGAACAGACTGCAAATAAAACTGAAAAACAACAACAAGCAGCAAAAACAGAAACAGAAAAACATTCACAATCACTCATTAAACACTGTAAATGTATTACTATTCATCCTAGTAGTTCTGCATCAATGTGCCAGTTAAATAAATCAACTGTATATAAAGAAGGTGAGCACACATGTTGAAAATGTATTTACATTGTTTCACACAGATGGATATTTATAGATCTATAGTAAATAAAGAGCAACATGTTCCTGCTGTTTGAGATGTGGAACCAGTCTGTTCTGATAACATATAGGTGGACCCAAGTGCACAACAGAACAGAGGAGGTTGAGGTAAGAAGGACTTTAATACATATGAGACTACTTGAAGCTTTGATCTGCATGGGCTTTGAAAGGAAGGGCAGTTGAGAAGAGAAGGTGGACCGAGGCCTTTAATTGAGCTCAATTCACTGTAGCCTCTGCTGGACCCAGGGAGATGACGGCCATGGTGTCTCTAATGGTGGGAGCTTCCTGAGTGGCGTTTGCCTCATGTGTGGTGTGGCTAGCTTGGCTAAAGTGGTTAGCGGGAAACCCTGGGTTACTCTGGACCATGTGGGTGGAGTGGCCGATGTGGTTGTCGGTTCCATTTCCAGTCCTGAGAACGTACTGTCTCCAATCGTCACGTTCCAGCAGTGAGTTCTTGAATTCGCTTCAGAGCCCAGGACACGTGTTGTCAGGAAGCTGCTGTAGCTCTCCTACTATCACACTGACCAGATCTGTGTTCAGGATCAGTCCTGAATCAGCAGTGTTTGGATCCAGAACCACAGGAATGTAGGAGACAATGTCCTTCATCTTGTTCCACATGTTGACTAAAGAATCGACTTTAAAAATCCTGATTTTGCTGAATCACTCTGATCTTTGTGATTTCTGTTATTTTCATAATGAGAGAAAACCAAGACAAACCTGATCAGTCCTACACAGACAGTCAGTGAGGTCCCAGTTCTGGACGTCTGTCATTTTATATCTAGTCGGATCCAGAACCACAGTAGTGTAGGAGACCATGTCCTTCATCTTGCTCCAGATGTTGAAGCTCAGGTTTCCCAGGTGTTTGACCTGGTCTATCAGAGCTCCTGAGGGCAGCTGATGATCCTCCAACAGGGGGCGCTGATGGACTCTTTTTTTAATAATTTACTAATAAATAAACCAAACCAGTGAAGGCATCTCTGTGAAACATTTGCCACTATTTTATTTACACTTTTACAAACAAAACAATGAATAAATTAATTAATTATCAGTCTGATATAAAACCTCAGAGACATCAAAATGCTGATGTGTCTGGATACTGATGTGGTCCTCTGCTGTTTCTCTCCACCTGTAGCTGCCGGATTTCATGTTCTGCTGCCACATGATTGGTTGATTACACACAGAATAATTAATAATTATTGACGCTGTGATCACTCTGAGGCCCACGTCACCTGTCTAAAACTACTTTATTAAAACATCCTTAGAAATATTTTGTCACCCATTTGTTACTCAAAACAAATACTGTTAAATAATGAGATATCCAAAATGTAAAACTTGAGCAATGAATAGATTTTATTTACACTTTTTGTTACAACGTCAACATCAATAACACGTCTTTAGAAAGAAGAAACACATGAAAGAGAGAGAAGGAAGAGTCTTTTTCATCATAGTTCAGGGTGTTACCAGACTAATATTTGTTAATTAGCAATAGTAGAACTGTACATCGATTGTGCTTTGTGATGATCATAATTTTATGTATTAAAAAGGAAACTACACAGATTAATGATGATTGTGTATTTCTCAATTTAAACTTACTAAAGTAGAATAAAAAGAGAAACTTGTCAATAGTTATTTTAAGGCTGCTCTCAATTTCCCCAAGGGGATCAATAAAGTATTCATTATTATTATTATTAAAACATCAAGGAGACTTTGAATGTACTTCAGATTTCAAACTAAACTGTGTTTAGAGAAAATAAAGTTTAATGTAATTTGAATTAATAAATTAACAAAACAACAATTGACAACAATCCATCCAATAGCTGCTGCTGACATTTTCCAACTATAAACCTCACGACGCAGCTTGTAAAATATAAACATAAAAAATTAATTGCACAAAATCTAATCATCCTCCTTGTCTCTCTTCAGTTTTTTCCTCTGAAGAGATTCTGGTAAACTGTCTCCAAATTCAACATCACTGGTGTGAGTCCCTGAGTTAAAACCCTTAGGACAGAGTCTAAACTAAAGTCTGACTGAATGTAAATGTAAATGTTAAAGGTTTAGTTTATAGAAAGTACTAAGCACTTTATTAACTGTATGTAAAGACTGATAACTTCCAGGTAAAGTCTAAACAAAACCTTCACACTTGAAATGAGCTAAATTTGCAAAACGTTTGTCTACAATCAAAACACAGTTTTCAATAACAAAACATTACCTAAATATTCAGTGGGGTTTAAGTTGAATAATATTCTCATCTGGAAATCAACAATAAACTAAATGACCAAAACTCTCTGGTGATAAAAATTAACATTTAGTTTCAAGAAGCACCTGAATGCAGCTTTAATTCTTTCAGCTCTGATGAACTGTAATCTGGAGCCTCACATATCCTTTAATTATTTGTTAGATTTTCCTGTATTTTGCTTTTTACTTATATAGCGGTAATGTGTCAGATGTATATTTACACGAAAACTGATCCAACACTCTTCCATACATTCAGTAGTTGCTGCTGATCAATGATTGGCTGCTAAACATTAACAAAAACTTGAAGCTGGTTAAACTAAAACTCTTTCAAGTGACAAAAGAAATAAACGAAATAAACAACATGATAAATCTAGTCATCTCTGTACCACAGTAACACAGATCTTCATTGGTAAAATCTTTAGTGGACCGTTACTCGCATTGTCAAAGTACGGAAACATCCTCTCAGTGAAAGTGTGTCTGATGGTGTGTATGTGTGTGTTAGTGTAAGGATCAGAGAACGACACCTCTCCTCTGGTCCAGTCCAGATTCACTCTGATTCTCCTGAACTTCTTATACACTCGGACAGCATGGCACAGAAATGTGGTGTCATGATCACAGAACCATATTCCCCATAATTTAGACTTGACATTTTCTTCCATCTGAAGAGACTTTGATAACACACCCAGTTCCCAGAATGAACTGTCTCCAACATCCACATCCCAGCTGTGAGTCCCTGATTTAAAACCCTCAGAACCCAGAACAGCTAAGTAACCTTTATTAAACCTCTCTGGATTGTCAGGAAGCTGCTGGAGCTCTCCTTCTCTCACACTGGTCAGATCTTCAGACAGGATCAGATTTGGTTGAGCAGTGTTTGGATCCAGAACCACAGGAGTGTAGGAGACCATGTCCTTCATCTTGCTCCAGATGTTGAAGCTCAGGTTTCCCAGGTGTTTGACCTGGTCTATCAGAGCTCCTGAGGGCAGCTGTGGATCCTCCAGCAGGGGGCGCTGATTGACTCTTTTTATTGCAGCCTTGTAGTTCTGTAGGAAGGAGAGATCTCCAGCTTTCAGCTCCTCCTCTGTGGCTCTGACTGTGTCTGAAAGAGCTGCTATCTCTCTGCTCAGAGCCTCCATCTTCTCCTTCATCACCTGACTCTTCTGCTCCTCTTCCTCCCTCAGTGCAGCCATCCTGGCCTCCTCTTCCTCTTCTAGAAACTGGTGAAGCTTCTTAAACTGCTCCTTGATCTGGTTCTCTGTGTGTCGGGCCTGGACCTTAATGTGTTTTGCTGTTTGATTAAACTCCATTTTAACTTCTTTACAAACCTTCAACTTTTCCTTTAAAAGCTCCAGTGTTTCCTGAAGTTCCTTCTTTTGTTGTCGAGCAGCTTCATCGATGGGTCTGAATCTGTGGTTGGTGTGTTTTTCTGAATCTCTGCAGACCAGACACACTGGCTGCTGATGGTCCAGACAGAAGAGTCTGAGTTTCTCAGAGTGCAGACTGCAGAGAGTCTCTGAAGATCCCTGATCTTTGTGCTGTAAGAAGGACTCACACAGGTTCTTTAACACCCGATTCAAAGGTGGATCTGTCTTTGAAGATCTTCTCTTACAAACTGGACACTCTTGTGTTGGTTTCTGTTTCCACCAGTTCTTCAGACAGTCTTTACAGAAGCTGTGGCTACATGACAGAAGCACAGGATCACTAAAGACCTCCTGACAGACTGGACAGCAGAGATCCTCCTCTGATCTTGAAGCCATTTATTCTCTGAGTCAATCTGATAACACAGCAGACACAAACATAGTCAGTCATACAAGTCAATTCAATTTTCAATTCAATTTAATTTGTATAGTGCAAATTCACAACAAAAAACTCCCATTTTAGCAAGCTTTAGGCAACAGTGGAGAGGAAAAATTCCCTTTAGAGCAGTGCTTCTCAAGTGCTTCTCGCTTCTGAGCCCTGTGGAACTCCATAGCCAACTGTGCTGTGCATGAAAGGCTCATCTTTAACATGTACAAACTGGAATAGATACAATTTAAACCACCCTTGTGCTGTTCCTTTAACCTCAATGTGTGATCCTCCCTTCATCCCCGTTCTATGGTTTTATTTTTGTTTTGTCAACTATTCTCATCCTGCTCCCCTGCCACTTTCTGTTTGCCCTGATTTGGACTTCCTCTCCCTCCACTACCTGGCTGACTGATTATGGATTTCATTCACCTGTTGGTTTTCATTCCTTTATAGGTTCCCCTCACTCCTTTGTTCACTGTACATTGAACGTTGACACACGTTTGTTAGACTTGTTTTTATGTTTGTGAGTTGGCTGCCTGCCTTCTGCAGAGATCCTGTTTGTTACAGTGTATTTTTTGTTAGTTTCTTGGTTTGTACTTTGCCTGTGATTCTGCAGTGTTTTCTGCGGTTACTTTGAATGTATGGTCAGTCTGTGTGTTAGTTTGTAGTTTGTCTGTATTTGTGCTTTGATTTTCATTATTGTTTCTGTGGTTGTACGTAGTTTCCTGCTATGTGCAGTGATTTTGTTTTGTCATTTTGCATTTTATGATTATTTAGCTTGTTCTTGTTTGTATTACTGTGTCTAGTTTATATATTAGTTTGTATGTTGCCTTAGAGCTGTTTTATTTTGTTGTCACTTTGTTTGTCACCGTATTTTGGGTCTCCTTATGTTACTTTCCTTCAATACAATCGTTCTTGTTTGTGTTTTTTTTTTCTTTATCCTGTTGGTTCCCCGTGTCCCCTGTATCTTTGACCTGGTGTTACTAAATAAACACTTTTTTGCCTTTACTGGTTTGTCAGTTTGTAACACAATGACATGTTCCAGCCTGTGTAATAAAATGTGATCTGTAGTGTCGAGGCAGCACTAAGGTCTAACAAGGTGAGTAGGAAGAGTAGTCCATTGTCTGATGCTAACAGACGATCGTTGGTGACCTTTACCAGTGCTGTTTCTGTACTATGATGTGCAGGTGTTTACATAAATGCTTAGAAACTACCCATATAAGTAATAAAGGGCAGATTGGATATTGTTCTATAATTACTAAAACCCCTGGGTCCAGAGTAGGATTTTTGAGTAGGGGTTTGACTACAGCAGCCTTTAAAGCCTGTGGTACGTAGCCTGTTTGTAAGAATAGATTGATCTGATCTAGTAGGGATGTACTCAAAGACATATTTAAGCAGTCTAATCAGGATGGGATCTAAGAGACATGTTTTAAATGAATTGATTACTGTTAATAAATCAGAATGATCTACATGGAGGAAGCAGTCTAAGTACGAGTGTGGTCTTACAAATTAATCTAGAGCTACAGTACATATGAGACCATCCATGCCATTTGCAGGGAGGATCTGATCAATTTTTTTCTCCAATAGTTATGATCTCCTCTCCCTCCTCTACTAACTTCCCTTGTACTTTCAATTGTGTTGTCAATCTCACCTTTAGTGTGTGGAGTGACAGCAGTTTGAAGCAGTTTTCCACTTTTCTCTCCTGTAGCTGGACTCAGTCAGAGGACGGTGAATCTGATCTGGTCTGTTCTTCAGTCTGTATTTCTCTTTAGCGATGCTGAACAAACTGCTTCCTTTTACTTGTCTCAGGTGAAGGTGAGGGGTGGAGCTTTGTCAAACCTTTTCTCAGAAATGCCGATGCTTCACCTGTAGCTCAGGATGTGCCTCATTCCAAAGTACTGATCGGAATCTGAACTGAAGATGTACAAGGTGTTAAAACCAGTTCAGACTGTTCACATTGAAGACTTGTGTTTGCTCAGTTTGGCCTTTTAAAATGTCTTCTCTCTCAAAAATTTGCATCCCCACCTTAACTCTTTTAACATGTCAGACTGTGTAATTTCTCCTCTCCATACAATCTTTCATCTCCTCCCACCTCTCAGCTATTTCCTGATTTCCTCCAGTCCTTAAATCAGGTGGTTACAAATTAGACCACAAAAAGCATTGTTCTGGGCAACTCTCTCCTGACCAGGTGGGACATTTGCCTCACTAATGCTGCTCCTCTTCAGATAGTTTGACTGCTGATTGATTCCCTCTGACCATACAAACCTTTATTTTACTAGACTTGTACTTACGTTCATTCCATGAAGTGGAAATAGTTCATGTAGTTACGTGTCATTAAACTCTGTGTTGTCAGAAAACTGCTGTAGCTCTCCTTCTATTACAATGGTTAGATCCGTGTTCGGGATCATTCCTGATTCAGCAGTGTTTGGATCCAGAACCACAGGAGTGTAGGAGACAATGTCAATTATCTTGTTCCAGATGTTGACTGCTGTTTAATTCAATTCAATTCAATTCAGTTTTATTTGTATAGCGCCAATTTACAACAGAAGTTATCTCAAGGCACTTTACAGTGTAAGGTTTAAGACCTTACAGAAAATATTAATACAAAAAAATTATAGAGAAAACCCAACAATCCCATTTGAGCAAGCTTTAGGCAACAGTGGAGAGGAAAAACTCCCTTTAGAGGAAGAAACCTCCAGCAGAACCAGGCTCATAGTGGGCGGCCATCTGCCTCGACCGGTTGGGGTGAGTGGAAAGAGAAGAGAGAAAAGAACAGCAGGCAATAAGACAACAACAAGCAGCAAGAACATTGCACAGGTCAACCGGATTCATGGAGATGTACAGCTCCAGGCTGAGGATACCTGCAGAAAAGTACAGAGAGAGGGAGACAGAGAGGAGGAAACACAACTACAGGAGAGAGAAGACACAAAGATAGTGATGTGCAATGGTGGCATTTGCATTGATACAGGAGAAATGAGAGAGGAGAGGAGCTCAGTTTATCAGTAGAAGTTCCCCAGCAGACTAAGCTATATCAGCATAACTAAGAGATGGTTCAGAGTCACCTGATCCATCTCTAACTATAAGCTTTATTAAAAGGGAAAGTTTTAAGTCTAGTCTTAAATGTGGAGAGGGTGTCTGCCTCCAGAACCTGAACTGGGAGCTGGTTCCACAGGAGAGGGGCTTGGTAGCTAAAGGCTCTGCCTCCCATACTACATTTGGAAACTCTAGGAACAACAAGTAAACCTGCAGTCTGAGAACGGAGAGTTCTGCTTGGAAGATATGGAACTATGAGGTCTTTAAGATAAGATGGAGCCTGATTATTAAGGGATTTATAAGTGAGGAGAAGAATTTTAAATTAAATTCTGGATTTAACAGGGAGCCAATGGAGAGAAGCTAACGTTGGAGTAATATGATCTCTCTTCCTAACTCCAGTCAGAACTCTGGCTGCAGCATTTTGGATTAACTGGAGGCTCTTTAATGAGTTATTGGGACATCCTATTAATAATGAATTACAATAGTCACAAACAAATGCATGGACTAGTTTTTCAGCATCACTTTGGGACAGGATGTTCCTAATTTTAACAATGTTTCTCAGGTGAAAAAAGGCAGTTCTAGAGATTTCTTTGATGTATGAAGTGAAGGAGATATCCTGTTCAAAGATAACTCCGAGATTTCTTACAGTATCACTTGAGGCCAATACTAAGTCATCAAGGGTAAGAATGTGATTAGACATAGTGTAGTAATCATAGTGTTTAATCATCTTGTATTGATATAATAAACATCATTTGGGTCTGTGTGTAGAACCAGTAACATTTACAAATGTCAACTTAACCTTGTGGTTCTAAGACACAGTTCACCAAAGAATCTACTTTAAAAATCCTTATTATGCTGAATGAAGTCGTGCAACTTTTTTTTTAGTTTATTCTTCTGACTGGTTATAAATTTCTGTGTAGTTTTTTCCACATTCACACAAGTTTGAAAAGTGTTTTGTTTTCTGGTACACTGTAAATAAACCTTACACCAGGTGAAGATCTATCCTTCCTCTCTGCCTATGTTCATCCACCACTTGACTAACACTTACAATCATAGTTCAGAAAACAGATTCACATGCAACTGTAGGATCCAGGCAGAGAAAACCAAGACATACCTGATCAAGTCCAGTCCAGCAGAGTAAAGAAGTTAAGTAGGACTCCTAACTTGTCAAGGTGGTGAGAGTCGGGCCGGATAGGTGGGGTTTGAAGAGTAGTGAAGCTGGGACAGAGAATGAGAGAATGAGGAGCTATTGATCCGCCAGCAGGGGGCGTTGGATTCCGTTTTTAATGACTAATAAATCAAAATCAATGAAGACGTCTCTGTAGTCTGACACATTTGCCACTATTTTATTTACAGTTTTACAAACAAAACAATGAATTAATTATCAGTCTGATATAAAACCTCAGAGACATACGCACACACCTGTCTTCAACCTATAATTTAGGCTCAACTATCATGCGTTTCTTTCACAGGCTCTAACTCACCTTAAACTACTTTATTAAAACATCCTTAGAAATATTTTGTCACACATTTGTTACTCAAAAAAATACATTGTTCAAGAATGAGATATCCAAAATTTAAAACAGTTGAGGAATGAAAAGATCACTCGTACGTCTGTAGACGTACACATGAAAGAGAGAGAAGGAAGATGCTGAGTCTTTTTCATCATAGTTCAAGGTGTTACCAGACTAATATTTGCTCATTAGCAATAGTAGAACTGTACATTGATTGTGCTTTGTTATATTATAATATATATTATAAAAGGAAAATACATCGATTAATGATGATGATAATGATGATAAATTCAAACTTACAAGCAAGCAGCGAAGTAGCGAAAACAAAACACCACAGAAACTTGTCCTTAGTTATTTTAAAGCTGCTCTCAAAACATCGAGGATACTTTTAATCTACTTCAGATTTTAAACTAAACTGTTTTAGTTAATTATCTGTGAGGATATGGACGGGTAAGTACAAAAAAAAAAAAAAAAAAAAAACTCTGTTTATTCAATCTGATTACAGGAGACACAGGAACCAACAAGATGAGGGAAAACAAAACAAGTATGAACACAGCTAAACAAAGTATGAATGAAACAGAGCAGTGCTCCTTTTCCTCCCTCAGTTCTGCATCAGTCCTGAATACATGATGTGTATTTGACTGGAGATTTATCAACATATGAATTAGGCCCAAATCCATCTGGACTCAAGTCAAGTCCAGCAGAGTCAAGTAGTTAAGTAGGACTCCTGAATTACAAAGGTGGTGGGAGTCGGGGTGGGATAGGTGGGGGTGGACGAGAGGGTTTCGACATGAATGAAAATGTGGGTGGTCTGGACAGTGTGGGTCTTGTAGTAGCTTGTGTTTCCAGATCTAGGTTGTCTTCAACATCGTTGGTGTGAGCTCCTGATTTAACGTCCTCAGAGCCCAAGACTAACCTGAAAAAATCATCAAACCTCTTTCTATTGTCAGGAAGCTGCTGACTCAGGTTGAAGCTCAGGTTTCCCAGGTGTTTGACCTGGTCTATCAGAGCTCCTGAGGGCAGCTGTGGATTCTCCAACAGGGGGCACTGATGGACTCTTTCTGCTGCAGCCTTGTAGTTCTGTAGGAAGGAGACATCTTCAGCTCTCAGCTCCTCCTCTGTGGCTCTGACTGTGTCTGAAAGAGCTGCTATCTCTCTGCTCAGAGCCTCCATCTTCTCCTTCATCACTCGACTCTTCTGCTCCTCTTCCTCCCTCAGTGCAGCCATCCTGGCCTCCTCTTCCTCTTCTAGAAACTGGTGAAGCTTCTTAAACTGCTCCTTGATCTGGTTCTCTGTGTGTCGGGCCCCAAACTTAATGTGTTCTGCTAGTTCTTCAAACTTCACTTTATCTTCTTTATAAATCTTCAACATCTCCTTTAAGAGCTCCAGAGTTTCCTGAAGTTCCTTCTTTTGTTGTCGAGCAGCTTCATCGATGGGTCTGAATCTGTGGTTGGTGTGTTTTTCTGAATCTCTGCAGACCAGACACACTGGCTGCTGATGGTCCAGACAGAAGAGTTTGAGTTTCTCAGAGTGCAGACTGCAGAGAGTCTCTGAAGTCTCTGAAGTCTCTGAAGATCCCTGATCTTTGTGCTGTAAGAAGGACTCACACAGGTTCTTTAACACCAGGTTTGAAGGTGGATCTTTCTTTGGAGATCTTCTCTTACAAACTGGACACTTTCGTATTGGTTTCTGTCTCCACCAGTTCTTCAGACAGTCTTTACAGAAGCTGTGGCTACATGACAGAAGAACAGGATCACTAAAGACCTCCTGACAGACTGGACAGCAGAGATCCTCCTCTGATATTGAAGCCATTTAGTCTCTGAGTCAATCTGAAAACACAGCAGACACAAACACAGTCAGTCTTGGCTCCTCTCCCTCCTCTACTAACTTCACTTGTACTTCAGTTGTGTTTTCTGTCAGACTCACCTTCAGTGTGTGGAGTGTCAGCAGGTTGAAGCAGCAGTGTTGGAGTTTCCCACTTTTCTCTCCTGTAGCTGGACTCAGTCAGAGGACGGTGAATCTGATCGTCTCTTCTTCAGTCTGTGTCTCTGTCCCTGTTCCCCTTCTTTTTCTTTTTCTCAGTGCACAAGCTCAAAATCTAAACTGAAAGTGTCTCAAATACTCTGCTGAAGTCATCTGAGTGCCCCACCCTCAAACTTCCCCAGGTCATGTTTCCTTATCTTTGTTTATTATGAGTTAATGGTCAGTGAGCAAAGCTGATGGGAAAAGTGGTTAGAGACCTTGGGAGATGGAGGCCGTACCTTCCCTAATGGTGGGAATTTCCCAAGTTTGCGACACGGGTTATGTGGTAAGTGTGGCTAAAGTGGCTGGCATGAAGCTCTGGGTTACTGGGGGCCATGTGGGTGCAGTGGCTGGTTTGAGACTCGAGATTCGCCTTGACGGTAAATCTGATCGTCTGTTCTTCAGTCTGTGTCTCTGTCCCTGTTCTTTTTTTTTTCTTTTTCTTAAGTCAGTGCACAAGCTCAGAATTAAAAGTGAAAGTGTCCCATATACTCTGCTGATGAGTCATCTGAGCCCCCCACCCTCAAACTTCCCCAGGTCATGTTTCCTTTTCCTTTTTTGATTCTGGGTCTCGTGGGTGGTGTGGCAGTCTTGTGTAAAGTGGGGTGGGGGGGGGCTTTTATTTTTCTGTGGCAGTGCAGAAGCAGAGAGGTGCAGTTTTGTCCCATGTTTTCTGGCAAATGCTTCGCTTCCTCGTTTCTCATTGCAAAGTGTTGAGAGTCATTACTGTTCAGAGAATCCAGCAAATACTGTAACTGTGAGTGTGGAGACGGCTCAGGAACAAAATTCTGATATTCAGTAATATAAAAGTAATTAAACCTCATCACACTGAGGTTCAGAGTTTGTGCGAAGGAGAGATTACGTAGATCTTTTCTCCCTGCTGCAGTCAGACTGTACAATGAACACTGTTGATACTCATATTAAACCTGCGTAATAATCATAAACCAACTTTACAATGTACATTTTCAACACTGCTATCCAGTAATATCCATATACTGTACATACTCACACTGCTACATATACTGTACTTACATGTATGTATTTTATTTATTACTGTACTGTTTGTAATATCAGGTTCTTAGTTTATTTATCTCAGACTGTACCAGTTTAGTCTTTCGTCTTTAATTTAGCCCATTTGGTCAGACTATCTTTCTGACATTCTAGTGTACTTAAGCTGTTGTAAAAACACAATTTCCCCATTGTAGGACTAATAAAGGTTTTCTTATGTTATTTTATCTTACATTCCCCTCCCCTTCAGAGTCTTCGCTGGGAAAGCGAGAAATATAGTCTGCAGTGGCGTTGCTCTTGCCGGGAATGTTCTGTACTGTGAACCGTAATGGCTGCAGAGCCAGATACCACCAGGTCATCCAGGTCTTTCATTGGTATATTTAATCCTCTCCAGCCATTGTAATGCCTTATGGTCGCTCTCCAGTGTAAACTCCCTCCCAAGGAGGTAATATTTGAAGGAATCCAAGGCGTACTTGATTGCCAAAGCTTCCTTCTCCACTGTTGAATAGCGAGCCTCCCTAGGGAGCAACTTGCGACTGATGTAAGCAACAGGATGTTGATCTTCTGGTGGTCCCTGTAAAAGCACAGCTCCAATACCCCTTTCTGAGGCATCTGTTTGCAAAACAAAATCTTTCTCAAAATCTGGACTGTGTAGAACTGGGCTCTTACTCAGGGACTGCTGGATGTTCTGGAAAACTGTTATTGCTTCTGCTGTCCACTGCATCTGGTTCGGGCAACGTGAGCCTGTCATATCAGTTAGCGGTGCAGCCCTGGCAGAGAAGTTTGGTATAAAGCGATGATAGAAACATGCCATCCCAAGGAAAGACCTGAGCTGCTGCCTAGTTTGAGGAAGAGGACATGATTTAATAGCATGGACTTGTGTGGGTTGATTAAACCTGTGGTTTAATCAACCCACCTCCGATGGTGAAACCAAGGTACTCAGTTTCTGTTCTAGCAAGAGCACATTTGGCTGAATTAACTGTCAGTCCTGCAGAATGTAAATGTTCCAGTACCTCCTTCAGATGTCCCCAGTGCTCCTCCCAGGTGGTGCTGAAAACAACAATATCATCAAGATATGCACATGCAAATTCAGTAAGGCCACAGAGTACTTGGTCCATCAGTCTTGCTGGAGCCCCATGTAACTCAAATGGCAAAACTGTGAACTGGAAGAGCCCCCAGGGTGTTCGAAAGGCTGTTAGCTCCTGAGACTGGGCTGTTAGGGGCACGTGCCAGTATCCTTTGCAGAGATCAATAGTGATCAAATATTTAGCTTTTCCTAAGCGTTCAATGAGATCATCAATTTGTGATGTTACATATGAATCAAACTTACAAATTGAATTATGATACCTGAAATCAATACAAAATCAGATTGTTCCATCCCTCTTGGGTACCAAGACAACTGGATTACTCCACTCACTTTTTGAAGGCTTAATAATCCTTAGGGACAACATCAGGTCCACCTCCATCAGTGACCCAAGAAGACGCTCTGGTATCTGGTAACTCATACGTTGTACAGTTGCATTGTACTTCAACACAATCTCATGCTCTACATGTTCTGTGCGGCCTGGGTATTCTTGAAATATTTCTAGAGAAAGCAACATTTTAACCTGAGCTTGCTGTTCTTCAGAAAGATGACTCACATCCAACTCTGAAGACTCTGATGAGGGCAGGTATTGATCATCCGTTTCCTCCTTCTCTTTCACACCTTGGATCAGCAACACCTCTGCACTCTCCT
This sequence comes from Anabas testudineus, assembly GCF_900324465.2. Taxonomy (NCBI): domain Eukaryota; kingdom Metazoa; phylum Chordata; class Actinopteri; order Anabantiformes; family Anabantidae; genus Anabas; species Anabas testudineus. The sequence continues at coordinate 25,002,926 of NC_046618.1, read as the reverse complement.
TCACTCTTGGAATCCATTCTTTCAGAAGGTTCACCTGAAGAACACGGCTGGATTGCTTACGTTCTGGAGTAGAAACTTTGTAGGTGGTGGGTCCAAGTTTCTTCTCCACCACAAAAGGCCCCTGCCACTTTGCCAGTAACTTACTGTCACTGGTGGGTAGCATAACCGGGACCTTTTGACCTGGTTCAAAGCTTCTCTGGCGGGCTGACTTTTCATACCAGGTTTTTTGGCATTTCTGGGCCTCCTCCATGTGTGCCTGGGCTAATTTGCTCATTTTCTATAGTTTTTCTCTCATCTGAAGAACAAAAGAAATCACATTAACAGGCTCCAAACTATCCTGGTTTCCTTCCCACATCTCTTAGTAAGGTCAAAGGTCCCCTTACCTCATGCCCATAGAGCAGTTCAAAAGGGGAGAAGCCAGTGGAGGCCTGAGGTACCTCCCTGTAGGGAAAGAGAACATAGGCAAGCCATTGATCCCAGTCAGATCCAGTCTCATTCACAAACTTACGGAGCATTTGTTTAAGAGTATGATTGAAGCGCTCTATCAGTCCATCTGTCTGTGGATGAAAAGGAGTAGTCTGTACACTTCCAATACCCAGCAGCTTGTCAACCTGCTTCAAAAGTGAAGACATGAAGTTAGTGCCTTGGTCTGTTCAGATTTAATGGAGAAAACCTACTCTTGAAAAAACTGAACTAATGAGAATGCCACAGCTTTTGCTTTAACAGATTTTAATGGGAACACTTCTGGGTATTTAGTAGCATAATCTGTTATAACCAGCATGTAGCGATTTCCTGCTTTACTTTTCTCCAATGGACCAACAATGTCCATCCCCAGGCGTTCAAAAGGGTACCAATGATGGGAGAGGATGTAATGGAGCTCTAGAGGGGACTCTATCAAAAGTCTTCTGACACTGAGGGGACCTCTTACAGAACTGAGCAACATCTCTGCGCAAGCCTGGCCAGTGAAAATGGCGTCTAATTCGAGCAGGGGTCTTATGTTTCCCCAGGTGGCCAGCCCAAGAAATAGAATGTCCCTATTTAAGTATTATATCTCAGGGTTCTTAAGGAACCACTAGCTGCTTTGTCTGGCCCTGCTGATGATAAAGAATCCCATTCTGAAGAAAGTACCCTCTGTTATCAGGCTCAGCCTCTAGCCCCATCTCCCTAGCACTCAATAAACAGGTGGACAAAAAAGTTTTGATGGTGCATTATCCTGCTGATTCTCCTTTACAGGAGTCTTACCCACTCCTAGCATTGATTGCTGGTGATAGGTGGGTATAGGCCACGAGTGTCTTTAGAGGTCTTCCAAGCGATGTTGCTCTGTGGCTGCTTCCTTTTCCGGGCAGCCACAAACACTTCAGCCAAATTGGCTGCCTCAGCAGCTGACTTAGGACCATCATAATGAGTTCGCCAATTTCTTGAACTGTTTTACCCTTGGGTTGAATCCATTTTCCATACATCTCTTTCAGCCTCACATACAGCTCCTTGGGACTCTCACTGGATCCAACATCTAGGGAGTGAACACTCAGGATTAATGTAATATTTTTGCATAATGGCAGTTTTCACTTTATCATAATCCAGAGAATCATCCATATCCATGTTCACATAGGAACTTTGGCCAACATCATCACTTTCTGTTAATTTTTCCAGTCTTAGATCAACAGAAAATCGAGACTGACCTGATGCCACATGGGGTTGCCAGACACTTTCTGGGGGATGTGTGGCTTGGGCCTGTGAAGCCTAAACTGGGAAAAATGTTGTTTACCTGTTTTATTCTTTGTGATGGCTGCACTTGCTGCCACACAACTGAACTGTGGGTAATCGTCATGAATTGGAAACTTTGGTTTGGATTTGGATTTACTTTAACCACCACATTAAGTTTATACATAGTAGTTCATTAAATATAATATATATATATATATATATAAATATATATATATATATATATATATATATATATATATATATATATATATATATATAAATATATATATATATATATATATATATAAATATATTTTGTTTTGCTGTCAGTACATACATTTCTATTTGTAGCAAACTTTTAGTTTGTGAATGAGACTGGATCTGACTGGGATCAGTGGCTTCCTTATGTCCTCTTTACCTACAGGGAGGTACCTCAGGCCTCCACTGGCTTCTCCCCTTTTGAACTGCTCCATGGACATGAGGTACGGGGACCTTTGACCTTACTAAGGGATGTGGGAAGGAGACCAGGGGACTGTGGGGCCTGTAAATGTAATTTGTCTTGTTCTTCAGATGAGAAACTGCAGAACATGAGTGAATTAAACCTGGTATGACCGGTCAGCCCACCAGAGAAGCTTTAATCGACGTCAAAAGATTACTAGATATGCTGCCAACCAGTGACAATAAGTTACTGGCAAAGCGGCAGGAGCTTTTGTGGTGGAGAAGAAACTTGGAGCCAGAACCTACAAAATTTTCTACTCCAGGGCAAAAGCATTCTAGCAGTGTTCTTCATGTGAACCTTCTGAAAGAATGGATTCCAAGAGTGGAAGACAGAGGTATTACTGGTCAGATCTCAAGACAGGATCAGTTCTGGGTGAGCTGTGTTTGGATCTTGTTCCAGATGTTGAAGCTCAGGTTTCCCAGGTGTTTGACCTGGTCTATCAGAGCTCCTGAGGGCAGCTGTGGATCCTCCAACAGGAGGAACTGCTGGACTCTTTCTGCTGCAGCCTTGTAGTTCTGTAAGAAGGTGAGATCTCCAGCTCTCAGCTCCTCCTCTGTGGCTCTGACTGTGTCTGAAAGAGCTGCTATCTCTCTGCTCAGAGCCTCCATCTTCTCCTTCATCACCCGACTCTTCTGCTCCTCTTCCTCCCTCAGTGCAGCCATCCTGGCCTCCTCTTCCTTTTCTAGGAACTGGTGAAGCTTCTTAAACTGCTCCTTGATCTGGTTCTCTGTGTGTCGGGCCCCAAACTTAATGTGTTCTGCTGTTTGATCAAATGCCAAATCACCTACTTCAAAAACCTCTAACTTTTCCTTTAAGGGCTCCAGAGTTTCCTGAAGTAACTCCTTGTATTGTTGAGCTGCTTCGTCGATGGGTCTAAATCTGTGGTTGGTGTGTTTTTCTGAATCTCTGCAGACCAGACACACTGGCTGCTCATGGTCCAGACAGAAAAGTCTGAGTTTCTCAGAGTGCAGACTGCAGAGAATCTCTGAAGATCCCTGATCTTTGTGCTGTAAGAAGGACTCACACAGGTTCTTTAATGCCCGGTTTAAAGGTGGATCTGTCTTTGAAGATCTTCTCCTACAAACCGGACACTCTTGTGTTGGTTTCTGTCTCCACCAGTTCTTCAGACAGTCTTTACAGAAGCTGTGGCTACATGACAGAACAACAGGATCACTAAAGACCTCCTGACAGACTGGACAGCAGAGATTCTCCTCTGATATTGAAGCCATTTAGTCTCTGAGTCAATCTGAAAACACAGCAGACACAAACACAGTCAGTCTTGGCTCCTCTCCCTCCTCTACTAACTTCACTTGTACTTCAGTTGTGTTTTCTGTCAGACTCACCTTCAGTGTGTGGAGTGTCAGCAGGTTGAAGCAGCAGTGTTGGAGTTTCCCACTTTTCTCTCCTGTAGCTGGACTCAGTCAGAGGACGGTGAATCTGATCGTCTGTTCTTCAGTCTGTGTCTCTGTCCCTGTTCCCTTCTTTTTATTTGTCTCAGTTCAGTGCACAAACTCAGAATCTAAACTGAAAGTGTCCCATATACTCTTCTGATGAGTCATGAGCCCCCCAACACCAAACTTCCCCAGGTCACATTTCTTTTTCCAATTCGAGGGTCTGAATTGCAGCTGTGTGTAGAAAGTGCTTTATAAATAAAACTGACTTGATATCACGTCTCCCCTTTAGTTCACACCATGGGTATGATGATTGGTTCAGAGAAGAACATTGAGCCAATCAGAGGCAGAGTAGGGCGGGACCTAAAGTTTAAAGAAAGTAAAGACAGAAACAACTGTAGTTGGTTATTTAATATACTTTATTTTGTTTGGTTGTCAGTACATGAGTTTCTTTTTGTAGCCTGCACTTTTAGTTCTCTTCTATACTGTCTTACTTACGTTTGTTTAACATTTTTTTTAGTTACCAGTGCTGAGGTTCCACTGCTAGTTGTCGTTGTTGCCAGGAGCAGGGAAGACTCCTGTAAAGGAGAATCAGCAGGCACCATCAAAACTCTCTAGCAAAGCGTCAGTCTGTTATTTGTGTGGACAGGAATGTCAGACCATCAAATGTGTTTTGTTTCATGCCAGAATCTGAATTTTGAATGCATGAATAAACCGTCTGTGAAAAATGAGCACTGTAAAATCAATGGGGAAAAACTCAGAGCCTTGATTGGTAGGGGCAGTACTCAGACTTTTGTACTATTTGTGACTACTATTGACCTCTATATTGAAGTTCAAGGACAGACCTTTCTGCTGAATGTTGGAGTTGCTGATAATTTGCCTTTTCCAGTGGTTTTGGGCCATGGTCTGCCAGTCCTTGTTGATTTTTTAGGCACAGAACACCACTGTAATGTTGCAGTTACAAGAGCACAAGCATAACATGTATAGGAACACTCTTGTGTGTTGCCTTTTTAAGCTGCTGAGCTTGAGACACAACCTCGCAAGTCTTGCAAGCCACATAGCGAGAAAAGACAAAAAAAAATTAAAACGCACTGCGTCAAAATGCAGCAGAATCATCAGACTTTCTCCACCTGTTTATTAAGTGCTAGGGAGAGGGAGCAAGAGGCTGAGCCTGATCACAAGAGAGAGGAATACTTTCTGCAGAGTGGGATTTTTTTATCATCAGCAGGGCCAGACAAAGCAGATAGTGGTTCCTTAAGAGGCCCAAATATGATACTTAGTAGGGACATCCTATTCCCTGGGATGACCAGCTGGGCAAACATAAGACCAGGCGTCAGACACTATTTTCACTGGCCAGGCTTGCGCTCAGATGTTGCTGAGTTCTGTAACAGCTGCCCTCAGTGCCTCAGGACTTTTGGTAGAGGCCCCTCCAGAGCCCAATTACAACCTCTCCCAATCATTGGTACCTCTTTTGAACAGCTGGGGATGGACATTGTTGGTCCTTTGGAGAAAAGTAAAGCAGGAAATGGCTACATGCTGGTTATCACAGATTATCCTCCTAAATACCTAGAAGTGTTCCCATTAAAATCTGATGAAGCAAAAGCTGTGGCATTGTCATTGTTCAGTTCTTTTCAAGAGTGGGTTTTCCCTGTGAAATGTTGACAGACCAAGGCACTAACCTTTGTCTACACTTCTGAAGCAGGTTTACAAGCTGCTGGGTAGTGGAGTGTACAGACCACTCCTTATCATCCACAGACAGATGGACTGACAGAGCGCTTCAATCAGACTCTTAAACAAATGCTCTGTAAATTTGTGAATGAGACTGGATCTGACTGGTGGCTGCCTTGTGTCCTCTTTGCCTACAGAAAGGTACGTCCACTGGCTTCTCCCCTTTTGAACTGCTGTATGGGCATGAGGTAAGGGGACCTTTGACCTTACTAACAGATCTGGGAAGGAGACCAGGGGAGTGTGGGGCCTGTTAATGTGATTTCTTTTGTTCTTCAGATAAGAAACTACATAAAATTAGTGAATTGGTCCAGGCACGCATGGAGAAGGTCCAGAAGTACCAAGATGAGATAAGATAAGATAAGATAAGATAAGATAAGATAAGATAAGATAAGATGATAAAAATGTACATTGTAAAGTTGGTTTTTGCGATTATTGCACAGGTGTAATATGAGTATCAACAGTGTTCATTGTACACAAAACCTGGTATGACCAGTCAGCCCACCAGAGAAGTTTTGACCTACATCAAAAGGTCCTGGTTATGCTGCCTACCAGTAAAAGTAAGTTACTGGCAAAGTGGAAGGGGCCTTTTGTGGTAGAGAAGAAACTTGGACCCAAGAGTGGAAGACAGAGCAGAGGTCAAGTCAAGTCAAGTCAAGAAGCTTTATTGTCATTCCAACCACATATAGCTGAAGCAGTACATAGTGAAATGAGACAATGGTGCTACATAAAATGGCAACAAGACAAACATGGAGCTGAGGACTGCTAAGTTGTCCTAGCAAAACACATAAAGTGCATCCTGTGCAACCTAGTGCAAACAGTGCAAGAACACAAAGAAAAAGTGCAGACAGACGTCTGAAGACAGTGCAAAAACAGAACACAAAACACAAAACAGCAGCGACCAGTAGCGGAAATGAATACAATTTACATCTGAAAGATGGAAACATGACAAATCTAGAGAGTGTGTGTGTGTGCTCGGTTCAGTTTGTTGTGTGCGTGTTAAGGAGCCTGATGGCTTGGGGGAAGAAACTGTTCAACAGTCTGGTTGTGAGGGCCCGAATGCTCCGGAACCTCTTCCCTGATGGCAGAAGTGTGAAGATTGGGTGTGAGGGGTGGGTGGGGTCGTCCACAATGCAGGTAGCCTTGCGGATGCAGCGTGTGGTGTAAATGTCCGTGATGGAGAGGAGAGAGACTCCAATGATCTTTTCAGCTGTCCTCACTATCCGTTGTAGGGCCTTGCGTTCCGAAACGGTGCAGTTCCCAAACCAGGCAGTGATGCAGCCGCTCAGGATCCGGACTGACTGGGGTCAGGAAGTGCAGGATCCAGTTGCAGAGGGAGGTGGTCAGACCCAGTCGGCTCAGCTTCCCAATCAGCTGCTGGGGAATGATGGTGTTGAATGCTGAGCTGAAGTCTATGAACAGCATTCGAACATATGTGTCTTTGTTGTCCAGATGGCTGAGGGCCAGGTGGAGAGTAGTGGTGATGGCATCGTCCGTGGAACAGTTTGGACGATATGCAAACTGCAGAGGGTCCAGTGAGGGTGGAAGCTGGGACTTGATGTGCCTCATGACCAGCCTCTCCAAGCACTTCGTGATGATGGGTGTGAGTGCAACAGGGCGGTAGTCGTTGAGGCAGGAGACAGTAGACGTCTTCGGCACCGGTCTTGTAGTTAGTGATTGCCTGGATGCCCTGCCACATGCGCCGGCTGTCTCCGCTGTCCTCAAAGTGGCCGTGGATCCTCCTGGCGTGTACGCGCCTCGCCTCTCTGATGGCTCGGGACAGTTCAGCCCTTGCCGTTCTTAAGGCCGTCTTGTCTCCTACTCTGAAGGCTGAGTCCCTCGACTTCAGCAGCGCACGCACCCTAGCAGTCATCCACGGTTTCTGGTTGGAGCGTGTAGTGACGGTCTTGGAGATGGTCACATCATCAACACACTTGCTGATGTAGCTGGTCACTGATGATGTGTACTCCTCCAAGTTGACCTAATCACTAGTGGTTGCAGCCTCCCTGAACATGTCCCAGTCGCTGCACTCAAAGCAGTCCTGAAGAGCAGGGATGGCTCCTGTTGGCCAGGTCCTTTACCTGCTTCAGAACCGGTTGGGAGCGTCGGACAAGTGGTCTGTATGCTGGAATTAGCATAACAGAGATGTGGTCTGAGTATCCAAGGTGGGGACGGGGCTCCGCTCGGTACGCTCCAGGGATGTTGGTGTAAACACGATCCAGCGCGTTCTCCCCCCTCGTCGCAAAGTCCACATGCTGATGGAGTTTAGGGAGCACTAACTTGAGATTTACATGGTTGAAATCTCCGGCAATGATGACCAGACCGTCAGGTTGGGCGTTCTGCACGTCGCTGATAGCTCCATGTAGTTCACTCAACGCCTCTTTGGCATTAACGCCAGGAGGGATGTAAACTCCAAAAATGAAAACAGGGGTGAATTCCCTCTGTAAATAAAAAGGTCTGCACCGAACAGTCACAAACTCCACAAGTGGTGAACAGTAGCTGGAAACCAGTACAGAGTCCTTACACCAGTCCGTGTTAATAAAAACACACACACCACCGCCGCGACTCTTACCGCACAGAGCTGGGTTTCCGTCAGCTCGAAGCGTGGTTAGGCCGTGTAGGTTGATGGCGGCGTCCGGGACTCTGTCGCTGAGCCACGTCTCTGTACTCACGCCGCGTAGTTCGCTGTAGTGGGATGAAGTCCAGTTTATTGTCCAGGGAGGAGACATTAGCTAAAAACATGGACGGTAAAGCCGGCCGGCTCTGGTTAGCACTTAGCCTTGCCCGGACACCCGCCCGTTTGCCATGTTTCTGCTTCCTCGAGCACCGCTTCCAAGGCCGGAGACTGGGGGCCTGGTGTTCGTGGCCGAGGTCGTAACCCGAGGTCGCGGAGGTCGTCCTGCAGATCGTCATGCAGCTTGGTCGGTGCATTATACCTAAGTCGAAGCAGCGTCTGGCGGTCGTAAACTGGAACACAACTGTTGTTGGTGTTCATGATTGTGTGTGGTCGTGCTAAAAATGCGGAAAACCACGAAAAGCACCATTGTTGGTCTCCGGAGAGGCTGCTGCGAGCTACTGCCGCGCCGCCATCTTGGAAACAACTCCAAGGTGTTGCTGATCCAAGGTGTGAAAGAGGAGGAGGAAATGGATGATCAATACATGCCCTCACCAGAGTCCTCAGAGTTAAATGTGAGTCATTTTTCTAAAGGACAGAAAGCTCTGGTGAAAATGTTGAAATATTTCAAGAATACACAGTCTGCACAGAACTTATGAAATTGAACATGAGATTGTGTTGAAGGACAATGCAACTGTATGACTAATACAGTTACCGGATAGTAGAGTGTCCTCTATTGTCACTGAAAGAGGTGGACCTTATGCTGTCCCTAAGGATAATCCAGCCTTCAAAATGTGAGTGGTGTAATCCAGTTGTTTTGGTTCCGAAGAAAGATACAATAAGATTTTGTTTTGTTTTCAGGTATTTAGTTACCCCCTGTGTAAATGGTCTGGACTTATATAGCACTTTTCTACTCAAAGTGCTTTACACTGCATCTCATTCACTCACACACACACACACACACACACACACACACACACACACCAATGGCAGACCTGACTCACCGGGGGCAAGTTGGGGCTCAGTATCTTGCCCAAGGACACTTTGGCATGTGACATGGCAGCGGGGAATCAAACCATCAATCCTATGATTGGCAGACAACTGCTCTAGCTATTGATCCACAGCCACCCCCATATGACCCCATGTGTCATATGGTCTGATCAGTCATTATGTTTCTCTGTGAGTTCATTTCTTCAGTCAGTTGTTTTTTGTTAGTCGGTCTATTCAGTTGAAGTTAAGTTTGCTTGGTTAACTTTGCCTGAGTTTAGTTTAGTTTGTTTTGTTGACCTCTTTTATTGCCCCTGGAGAATTCCTAAATATGTTTTGTGAATTATCTTTCCCAGTTTTTTTTTTATAAATAACCCCCCTTTTGGTAAAATCTAGCTGTTATTATAACATATAATAAATTATATATTGTCCAAACCTTTTAGATTGTTAAATGTTTAGTTAATAGAAAGGACTAAACACTTTATCAACTGTATGTAAAGATGGATAACTTCCAGGTATTTCTAAATTATAAACAACCTTCAGACTTTTATTTACAGAGAGAGAGATGAGCTAAATTTGCAAAATGTTTGTCTACAATCAAACACAGTTCAGCAGCAATAAAAAAAAGTATAAAAATATAACAAATAACAAAACAATAAGCAGTGGGGTTTAAATTCAGTAATATTCTCATCTGAAAATCAACAATAAACTAAACAATAACCTGAACTGAAATGACCAAAACTTTCTGGTGATAAATATGAGCCAATGAGCAGTACACAGCAAATAGTTAAAGCTGAATGTCATTAGCTCTGTGGATATTTAATTGTAAGTATTTGACAATTTTAAATTATAGTTTCTGAAGATGACTTTCTGATCCAATACTCTTCCATCCATTCAGTAACTGCTGCTGATCAATGATTGGCTGCTGAACATTAACAAGAACTTAAAGTTGATTAAATTAAAACTATTTCAAATGACTAAATACAAAAATCTAAATGAACCAAATCAAAGGCTGAAAATCATTGTACACAGCTGCTGTTTAACAGGATCAATTCAGATGTCAGGAAATAAATGACATGATGAATCTAATAATCTTTATCTGCTCTGTTCCACAGTCACACAGACCTTCGTTGGTAAAATCTTTAGTGGACGGTTATCCACAATATCAAAGTACGCAAACATCCTCTCAGTAAAAGTGTGTTTGAAGGTGTGTATGTCTGTGTTAGTATCAAGATCAGAGAACGACAGTTTTCCTCTGGTCCAGTCTAGATTCACTCTGATTCTCCTGAACTTCTTATACACTCGGACAGCACGGCATCCTAATGTAGTTTCCTTTTCACAGAACCATATTCCCCATAATTCAGAGTCTACTTTATTTTTCCTCTGAAGAGACTTTGGTAGCACACCCAATTCCCAGAATGAACTGTCTCCAACATCAACATCCCAGCTGTGAGTCCCTGATTTAAAACTCTCAGAACCCAGAACAGCTCTGTAATTTATATTAAACCTCTCTGGATTGTCAGGAAGCTGCTGGAGCTCTCCTTCTCTCACACTGGTCAGATCTTCAGACAGGATCAGATATGGATTGGCTGTGTTTGGATCCAGAACCACAGGAGTGTAGGAGACCATGTCCTTCATCTTGCTCCAGATGTTGAAGCTCAGGTTTCCCAGGTGTTTGACCTGGTCTATCAGAGCTCCTGAGGGCAGCTGTGGATCCTCTAACAGGGGGCGCTGATGGACTCTTTCTGCTGCAGCCTTGTAGTTCTGTAGGAAGGAGAGATCTCCAGCTCTCAGCTCTTCCTCTGTGGCTCTGACTGTGTCTGAAAGAGCTGCTATCTCTCTGCTCAGAGCCTCCATCTTCACCTTCATCACCAGACTCTTCTGCTGCTCTTCCTCCCTCAGTGCAGCCATCCTGGCCTCCTCTTCCTCTTCTAGAAACTGGTGAAGCTTCTTAAACTGCTCCTTAATCTGGTTCTCTGTGTGTCGGGCCTGGACCTTAATGTGTTTTGCTGTTTGATCAAACTTCACTTTAACTTCTTTAAGAACCTTCAACTTTTCCTTTAAGGGCTCCAGAGTTTCCTGAATTTTCTTCTTTTGTTGTCGAGCAGCTTCATCGATGGGTCTGAATCTGTGGTTGGTGTGTTTTTCTGAATCTCTGCAGACCAGACACACTGGCTGCTGATGGTCCAGACAGAAGAGTCTGAGTTTCTCAGAGTGCAGACTGCAGAGAGTCTCTGAAGTCTCTGAAGATCCCTGATCTCTGTGCTGTAAGAAGGACTCACACAGGTTCTTTAACACCAGGTTTGAAGGTGGATCTGTCTTTGAAGATCTTCTCTTACAAACTGGACACTCTTGTGTTGGTTTCTGTCTCCACCAGTTCTTCAGACAGTCTTTACAGAAGCTGTGGCTACATGACAGAACCACAGGATCACTAAAGACCTCCTGACAGATCGGACAGCAGAGATCCTCCTCTGATCTTGAAGCCATTTAGTCTCTGAGTCAATCTGAAAACACAGCAGACACAAACACAGTCAGTCTTGGCTCCTCTCCCTCCTCTACTAACTTCACTTGTACTTCAGTTGTGTTTTCTGTCAGACTCACCTTCAGTGTGTGGAGTGTCAGCAGGTTGAAGCAGCAGTGTTGGAGTTTTCCACTTTTCTCTCCTGTAGCTAGACTCAGTCAGAGGACGGTGAATCTGATCGTCTCTTCTTCAGTCTGTGTCTCTTTACCTGTTTCCTTCCAGAAGCACAGGGGTAAGGTTTGGTCACATGTTTTCTGGTAAATGCTGCTGCTTCCTCTGCAACACAGGATGTGGCTTGTTGCCAAGCACTGGGTTATTAATGTACAGAGTTATATACAGTGGTGTAAAAAAGTGTTGGTCCCCGTCCTGATTGTTTGTTTTTGCATATTTGTCAACGATGGAGAACCTTACTAGGAGTGGCTGACCGACCAAAATTACCCCAAGAGCATAGTGATGACTCATGGAAGAGGTCACAAAAGACCCCACAACAACATCCAAAGAACTGCTGGCCTCACTTGCCTCAGTTATGTCTATCTGTTCCAATACTTTTGCCCACATAAAAAGTTGTGTTTTCTGTCAGACTCACCTTCAGTGTGTGGAGTGTCAGCAGGTTGAAGCAGCAGTGTTGGAGTTTCCGGCTTTTCTCTCCTGTAGCTGGACTCAGTCAGAGGACTCTTCTTCAGTCTGTGTCTCTTTACCTGTTTCCTTCCAGAAGCACAGGGGTAAGGTTTGGTCACATGTTTTCTAGTAAATGCTGCTGCTTCCTCTGCAACACAGGATGTGGCTTGTTGCCAAGCACTGGGTTATTAATGTACAGAGTTATATACAGTGGTGTAAAAAAGTAAGCAGACACTTTTTCACACCACTGTAAGCCCCCCACTGAGCTTTAAGTTTATCTTTCTTAATTGTTAAAGTAATTTTTCCACCAAAAATGTGCTTTTTATTTGTTTGGCACACTGTAAATAAACCTCACTTCTGCCTCTCTATGTCTATTGTTATTTTATATGCATAACACTACTCACGTTTCATTTTAATGCCAGGTAAATCACACACTTTAACCAGGCTCAACAGCTGAAATATACTCTGACATTATAAAAAACAGTAATAAGGATATTAGATATTATTATATATTCTTATTTTCTATAATATTAGATATTATAGCCCAATTTTAAAATTATTTCTAGTATTTCTAAAGTGAATCTGATTAATCTGATCTGAACTCATATTAAAATACAAACACTCATATCGCTGCCTGTGTACTTTTACTACTCATCCTGCTTCTGTTTGTAGTACTGTAGTACTGCATCAACATGGCAGTTAAAAATATCATCAGTATTTAAAGAAGGTGAGAGCACGTGTTAAAATTGTCTTTACATTGTGTCACAGATATTTATAGATCTACAGTGAATGAAGAACAACATGTTTCAGCTGTTTGACATTTGGAACCAGTCGCCATTTAAAAAGTTGTTTTTTTACATTAATAAAATAATAATACCTGTGATTTATACAGCTAAATTATATCACAGACTGTATTATAAAGAATCTCCTTCATGCGTTCCTCCACACCTCTACTCCCTTATTGTAGAGTTATTCCTGTTTGTGTGTTGAGTATTAAAACATATTATGTGTGTTTAGTGTGTTAAAGTTGTGTATTTCTAATTAAAATGTCTAATTTTGTGCTTTGTCTTGAATAATAAATAATACTAACGTCCTAACTGAGGCGTTGCTGTCGGTTTATTCATTCATTTATTTTATAACAGTTTTATGTAAGTGATCCAGATAAAAGTGAGCAGTGAGGTGAGAAAGGAACATGTCTGCTGATATAAATAACACATTGAGTAATACACACACACACACACACACGGTCAGATCACAGCTGTGTGTGTTTCAGCCTCAGTAAACAAGCTGCAGAAAGTGACCTGAGCTGGACGCTCTCAGGTAAGAGCTTTTCTGTGGGAGTTTCGGTCTCTGCTGTGACTCTGTCCCTGTACTAATCATCTAATCTACTAATTATCATGTTTGCCATTTTATCTTGGAGTGTTAACGTGCTAACATTCACCGAGCAACAGTAAACACAGAGAGCAGCTCAGGATGATGGGAACGTTATCTGTCTTGAAGGTTTGTCGTCAGAAACTGACTATTATACACAGTAAATGTTGAGATGATGATGTTGATAAATGAAAAGTCAGAGTATCATCAGTTAGTATGAATTTATCCTGAGTTTAAAATATCAACCTCATGGTGGCGTAACAGACGAAGTCAGAGTGACACTAAAGTGAGACGAGAACATCGTCTGCAAAGAATGAACATCTGTCAAAACGTTTTTCTGTCCGGTAGTCGTTAAAACATTTCACTGAATAAGTGAAATATTTGAAGGAGGAACCAGCTTTTCAGGGAAACTCAGAGAATTACTAAAGTTCATAGGATTCACCCTCTGGAGACCAAGAATATCTGAAAGTGAAATCATCCCAATCTGTCCAAAAATTGGTGAGATAATTCAGTCTGGAGCAAAGTGTTGGACTGACAGACTGAAACCTCCATCCACAGAACCACACTGGCCTCATGTCCTCCTCATTGTCTTCTTCCTCTTGTGTCCGGCAGCCGCAGCAGCAGAGATGGGTCTAGAGAGGAAGTTGGACGTCCCGGTCTACGATCTGTCCCTGGTCAGAGGGATCTGGGAGGTCCGAGTAAAGAAATACAGACAGAGGCAGAAGAAGGAGGAGGAGAGGATCGAGAGTAGCGCCCTCACCAGGTAACATAACAACTCTACAGGTATCACACGTCTGATCCAGTGGTGGAAAGTAACTAAGTACAAATAGGATACGTAACAACAACAGATCTGTAAATAAACATTACAAGTATTTAAACTTATGTCCACTTTTACCTGCTGCCCTTTAAGGGATAAACACACCAATAGTATTAATATTTCAATAATCTACTGTAGATTAATGTTAAATGACTCATTCTAAACTGTGAATGCAGCAGTTTTACTTGTAACTGAGTGTTTCTACAAAGTGGTAACGATACTTTCCCTTAAATAAAAGAGCTTCTTCCACCTCTTGTTTGTTGTCTGGTGTTAAACATCTCATCAGAATCTGTTGATGAACGTAAACATGTATGACTTATAGAATTTTCAAAGAAGCACCTGAATGCACCGTTAGATCTTTGCGTTGGTAGCTGTTTACTTTAGTGAGTCAGTTTAAAGATACAGACTTATTCACAGCTACTAGTCGTGATCTATGAGACTCATGGCTGAATTTAGTAATATGAACACACACACTGCTATTTATGTCCCCACCTCAGCGCCGTAGTATTACACCGATGGTAGAGTCCAGCTTACAGGGATCAGAAGGTCGCGTGTTTGGATGGTGAAGGGGGACATCCAGTCTGCTGAAACCTGATCAGACGTTGGTGTAATGCTGCAGATAACTCTTTAACGTGTCTACGACTCTAGGATCGACCAGGAGTGGCAGTTTCGCATCTACTGTAAGACGCTGAAGACCAATGAACTGAATCTGCTCCAACATTACCTGCAGAGATCTACACTGACTGATATACAACCGTACACAAGTGATTATGAACAGGTGTACACAGGTAAACACGGCTGGATGCAGGTGAATCCTGTTTTACATAGTGTGGTGGGGGGTTGGGGATCCTCTGTTGTGTATCTCTCTTTGCTGATGATGTTTTGTTGTATATATATATTTGTTTTGTGTGTTGCTGATAATGTGCTTTGTATTACTTTCTTGTTTATCTTTTAGAAACAGGTGACCAGCAGGATGAGAAAGTCCAGCAGGATCAGAAGGATCCAGAACAGAACAAGCTGACCTTTCAGTTGGATGGGGAACGCTGGATGGTACGTTGACAGGTTCAGCATGGAGTTACACATTTTATAATATTCATCCATAGGAACATATGTGGTGACAGCTGAATATTTTCCAGGACTTCCCCAGAGAACTGCAGTGGATGACCTACCTGAGGGAGTGGCACGTCAGGAAGACAAGGATCTGTCGGCTGCCTGACTACCTGGCTCTTTTCACTCAGCTCACTGTGCTGGACATACCCCAAAACGCCATCGCTGAGCTGCCACCTGAGATCGGTGAGCCTGAAAAAGATTTCAAATAGAGGCAAATGTTACAGAGAACTGATGGGTGAAAACAACATGTGTTATTTTCTGACTCCTTACTGTTAAATTTTTTTCCACAGGTAAACTGACCGAGTTAAAGGAGTTAATTGTCAGCTACAACCGTCTGTCCAAAGTTCCTCCAGCGCTCGGAAACTGTGAGAACCTGAAGAGACTTGAACTTGCTGGAAACTACAACCTGTGTGAGCTTCCGTTTGAGGTGAGACAGACACGGAGCGACGAGGTGAATAGTCTAGTGATGGTTTAGGTCCAAGGCTGGTAGATGACTTTATCAGTCCACAAGGAAATACTGCAGGACATGCAGAGACCGGCACTTAATTTTAGTCAAACTGATTATTTTGTGAAGAGTTAGAAAAAAGGACGGGGGTTTGTGAGGAGATGTGACAGTGTGGCTCATTAACTGTGGCCTTCCTGGTGGACATGTGAAGTTGTCTTCTTTTTTCTGACAAAAAGGTTGCCGATTAATTTTCGGTCTGATGAACTCGTGATCGTTGCAGCTTTAATCCAGTGACTCTAACTTGTGTGTGCAGCTGAGCAGCCTGAAGCAGCTGGTTCACCTGGACATCTCGGAGAACGGCTTCATGTCGATTCCCATCTGTGCTCTGAGGATGAGCAGCCTGCAGCTGTTGGACCTGAGCAACAACGGTTTGAGCGACCTGCCGCAGGACATGGACAGGTGACTGATGATGTCACCACCACCACCTGTAATCTGATTACTCGGATGTCACTTCTCTGTTATTACTGGTTCAACAGTATTAGACTGAAAACAAAGTGATTCATCAATCAGTTGCGATGTATCCTCTGATGATGTAAGATGCACTTACTGAATCTGAAGGTCGGCTGCTGTAGGTACATTTGAGTATGTGTGTGTGTCTCTGCAGGTTGGAGAAGTTGGAAACTCTCTTCATCCATAAGAACAACCTGTCGTACCTCCCTCTCTGCCTCGCCAACATCTCTACGCTGAAGATGGTCGTGGTCAGTGGCGAGGAACTCAACTGCATCCCGACCAAACTGTGCAGCAGCCCCGACATTAAGTAGGAAAAGCACACGAACCAGAAACACAAGACACCTGTAAACTCTACTCTAACAGTAACAACTATTATACTATTAATCAATTACACTCAGTACTTAAGGTCTGGAGGATGAACGGATCTGAAACAACCTGTAGCTACAGTAAAGTGTGCGATTACCCCCTAAAGTTGAACAGAATTAACATGGGTCCTGTACATATTCAGACAGTGACGCTGTTTTCATCACTTTAGCTCAGTATTTCTATTATTTACTACACGTTACATAAACGCTCTGCTTCCTACAGGTTTATCCGACTGTACGACAAACTCACAAGCGTAGAGAGGAAGAAGAAAGAGGAGGAGAAGAAGAAAAAGAGGAGGAGGTGGCAAGAGAGGAGACAGGAGGAGGTGAAGAAGGACAGCAGAGAGAAAGAGTTCATCGAGGCCTACGTCAGCACGCTGAAGGACAGAGGTGAGAGCTTTTATGTTGAAGCACTGTGACGAGTCCCAGACAAGAATAAAACCTTCAAAAAACACACAACTGCAGCCAAATAACTCAGGAGATTATTAGAGAAATAAGATAAATCACTGAACATTTGTTTGTCCCTCACCAGACTCCGTCCCCTACTCCACCACCAAGGTCTCCATCTCCTGCCTGCTGTGAGGACGAGGACGATGAGGATAATGAAAGTTGAGCTGAAAGATGATTGAAAGGTGATTTTTTACAGAACATTTTAAAGCAGCACTAACAAGACACATACATTTAGGGCTGCAGCTACTATTTTTAAAATTAAGTTAAGAGTATTTTTCAGATTGATTCACCTTTTATCTGTAAAATGCTGTTATGTATGAAAGCCAATTTCTGCCACTAGAATAAAGAATAAAGAAAAGTTTGTCAAAATATATAAATATAATATTAAACAAAATATTACTTTTGAACACAAACACACAAAAATTGTATAAAGACAGGTTATATGGAAGATAATTACTGCCAAGAAAAAAAGGTGGACAGAAATAAAAAAACAAAGCCCGGATTATATAAAACAAAAATTAAGAGTTAAATAAAATCACAGAGAAATGTAATAATTTCTAAAATAGTAAAAGATACTGTGTGTAATGTATAAAAACTAAAAGTTTGACTTAGAAGAATGAAGGTGAATCAATATAATAAAAACATAAGATGCCAGCCACAGGTGCGCCATATCATACCATATAAGATAATATTAGTATGAATGTTTATGCGATAAGTGTGATTTTGAGATATAAATGATACAGTACGATTTACGTTCCATAGAGTTCATAACCGTGACACAAACCCAGAGTCAGAGTAAGAGCAACGTGAGCCTCTGATGAGGATTTAATACCTGGAGAGGGAGACTTCAATATTTTGGGAGTAGACTCATGTAGAAATATTAACTGCATGTAAATCTGTTCTCTGAGTACATGAGAACTGGAAACTAACAGTAAGTGCATGAAAACGCCGTCAAGTACAGTAGTTCACTGGAAAAACAAAGGATGGAAAATGTCCTTTGTTTTATTTGCACTGATAAATGCTGCTGAAAAAGAAACATCTGTATTTTTTGTCCTATATCATCATGACATGTAATTACAGGAAATTTCCTTAAAATGTGAACTTTGAGGCATTATGACCCACCTCTATAACATACTGAATTTAATATGTTTTTTTAATGTTTTTTATTTTAGCATTTTCTGGATTCCTGCTGAGTAAAAAAAATGTTTTTTTGTTTGGTTGTTTTTAAATTAATTTTCAGAAATGACTTCTCATTCCAAAATCTGATTTTCAACTTAGAAACAAACACAGACACTAAAGTTTACTCCTTCAGTATAAACGTCTTCTCATATTTGTCAGTTTATCCTTTATAAATATAGATTTTTCAATATCAGATATTAAAACATCACAACACACTCGTGTGGACAATTTTAAACTGGATTCTTATCAAAGATTTATCAAAGCTGTGACCAAACAGAAAAAAGAAAAAACTGAATGTCAGAGGTTGTTTTTTTTTTTTTAAAGAATAATGAATTATGTTGATTCAAAGGTTTAAAGAATAAATATTTAAAACGATGAGTTTCATGGTTTTATTCTTTGGACAGTTGAGTTTTTAACCAAATGTACTAGATTTATTTAAAAATAAATTCTAAAACTTGTGGAGTTTCATAAATGTTTTGCAACAAAATGTGTAAATTCTATTTCTTTCAGATTTGGTTTTTATTTACTTAAGTTTGATGTGTGTAACTGCATTTTCTCTTTACTTGTGCGGCTGTTATGACATTTTATTTTTTATTTAAATAAAAGCTGTGTGAAAATTTTCTTTGCATCGTCCAACGTTGAGTAGCTACAAAAGTTCCTGTAAGATTCAAAGAACTTTAGTGAACCCAGAATCGAGACCCTGTATGAAAACATGAACATCATCGTCATGAGCCCAAAAGAAAAGTTCAAAGGTAAAAAAAAAAAAAAAAAAAAGTGAGCGGCACCGACACCGCTGTTGTACGGAGACCACGTAATGTGTTTTCACAAATAGTTAATTTTAAAGTAAAACTGAACAATTTATCAAAAAATAAATAAAACAATAATCCACAAAAGTCTGCATTTCAAATCCATACATTTATCTTTATTATTGTCATAGATATTATTCAAAATTATGTCCTTAATAAGATAAAAGCAACTGCAAATGCACAACACGTCGACGTCATTCAGCGTCTCTTTGTTTATATATAAAACAGATATGAACATGATGAATGATTAGAGGCACATGTTCGGAGAAATTAAAGTGCAGCAATCAGCAAACGTTCATGTACACAGTGTGGGGGGGGTGACATCTGGAAATGTTTGACTGCATAAGTTACTCTGTTCTAGTAATTATCAGATAAATTAAAGGATTTTAGTTAAATGGTCGTTTACAAAAAGAAGCTTCAGTAACACGCGTGTTCTCCCTCACACAGATTCGTCAATGGTTCGGTTTACGCAGTTTTCTCTGGGCAACATGTTGCTGCTTTCGTTTCACGTCTCACTTTAAGAAACACCTGAATCATCTTTATGCTGCTTAACACTCAAATCTGAGCTAAGTAATGACTGAAGGTTTGATATTTCCAACAGCTACTACAGAAAAACAGTGATAAATAAGTGTCTACAGACTAATATGTGTATTGGATTCTGCTTTCATAGGTCTTTTAAAAAGGTTTAGATTGTCATATTTCAAAGTAAGACGAGCAATTCTTTTGTTTTTATGTTTTTCCTATTAATACTGCATCATGATCATGATGATCTTATCTGTAGATATTTGTGCATGAAAACAAAATAATTTAGTATCGTGGGAAGCAGCAACAACTGACAGACGCTTTCGGATGAGACGTGAACGCAGCAGCAGCAGCAACATCAGGACCAGAGAGACAGAGTTAAACAAGAGGACGAAGACACTCAGGACAAACGTTGGTGACACTGTGGGACATTCAGTAACAACTCTGCAGGGTTTCTGTAGAAAAATAGACTGTAGGTCCATCTGTCTTTGACATCATCAGTAACTGAGACACAAATCAAACATGAAACAAGGTTAGAAGAGAGGTTTTAAAATCTTAAGATTAAAATGTGAATTTCAGACGATCGCCGTCATCGATCGATAATATTGAGGGACTTCAGTCTGCTGCATTAAAAGGTTTCGATTCATGACGCTACACCGTCGTCTGCCTCATGGTCAGGTGTTTGACGACTTTATGGAATGTGTTAGTCTGAGCTCTTAAATACATCAGGTGAAGTAAAAGGCAAAAGGAACAACAACAAAAAGTGAAATAAAAACTAACATGGCACCGTTTGGTTCACAAGATCTACATCAGTAACTTGGAGCGCTTGATTAGCTCAACGTGGAGTGGCAGATGGGTGAGTCGGAGGAGCACGGTCAAATCAAACTGCCTGAAAATATTTGACTCAACACACTTCAAGTATTTCAACACGAGGAAAAAAAAAAGAAAATCTGATGAGAATAATTGAACGTACGGAGCCTGAGGAGTCACAGAGATTAAATCAGAGCTCTTTATCAACTGGAATATTTGCCGTTCTTCCAAATGACAAAAGAACTGGAGCAGGGAAAAATAACTGATAAGAAGGAATGATTAAAGTCAGGGAAATAACACAAACAGGAGCTGAATGACCACGTTCAGACTGGGAGGTCCTTCCATGTCACCTCACAAGCTCCGTACGAGCGTACCTAAAAGCACTTCAAACATCTTAAATTAATTTCTTACAGATATTGTGTGGAAACAATTAGCAGGGTGTCAGAGCCTGCACATGCTCAGTGTGACAGTCTGCATGAGGCTGTTCCAGCAGTAACAGAAATCCAGCGTATAAATGGTTAAGATTAATCAGACAACAGTGGCAACAAAAACAAACACACCTGAACACTGAAACCACGGCGCCCCCTACGGGGTGACGTCACCATCCTCTCCATGTTCCTCTGTCCTGGTGAAAAGTTTCAGTTTTAAAACAACAGTCTGTTCAGTGGATTCAGCTCCACCTCACCTATGGTCCTGTACGGCGAGGAGCTCTTGACCTTTGCAGACCTGGCGGGTGGAGTCGGGTCAAACTGCAGAGTTTAGGTGGCGATCAGACCCACGGCTTTGTGTGTAAAGAGATTTGAAGCCCAGACTTTGTAACAGTTGCTGTGTCTGCTCCAGATAAAGTAGGTCAGAGGTCACACAGAGACGTCCTGGTGTTCGAGTGTTGAAGGTCACTGCTGCTGATGCTCTACTGCGGAAACTACAGTTTCTGATTTAGTGAAAAGTGAAGGATCCTGCGTGAACAGCTGATCCATTTTAACTTACTGAACACAGGTCCTCATTTTAGCTTTATGGTGACAGAGGTTCAAAGCCCTTTGATTGTACCTGCCCAGGCACACCTGGACAAGATGCTTGAAGTGGTTTTCGATGTATAAACAATGCAGAAGTTTGTTTTATTAATAATATGTTGCTGCACAAACTCTTGTGCTAATTCTGTTTTTCTATTAATTTACAGCAGCAGAAAGTTTATGAACAGCGATAAAGCAGAGAGATGAATAGTGGGTGAAATTTTACTTTGTAGGCCTGAAAAGTAACTTTAACCAAAGACAAACCTCTGTAATTTGACCTTTTATTTTACTGAGTCTATTTTAAATCTATTAATTTGTGCAGCAAACACAAAAAATCTGAACGAACTTCGTCCCCTGTAGCTTCAGCTGAGGTATAACGACAATCCGCTCGTCAGTGTGACTCTCGCCTAACGTTACCTGAACAGACTGGATTTAAAGATAATAACAAAATTAAAACTGAAGACGGTTTATTCCTGGGGGAGCTGGGATGTTAGACAGTGCTGTGCTGTGCTGTGCTGGGCCGGTGTGCCTGACAGTCACAAGTTGCTGTCCTGTAGCAGCGGCTCGATGTCCTCGGCGTCACTGGTCGGTGTGGCCAGAGAGCCGGCGTTCGGAGCGTGTGCAGCAGACAAGCTGTTGGACTTGCAGGAGGAGCAGGTCTTGATCTCGTTCAGTTGTTGGTGCTCAGGGATAAAGATGGCAACGACAAGAGCAAATACAACAGCGCACGCCCCGAACAGGAAGGGAGGACCGGGGATGATTGACTTCTAAAGAGAGGGACAGTGAGATTGTGTTTGTTAAGTTAGATGACGTTTGCACACTTAAAGAATTTGACTCCAGCTTCATGAGGCTTTACACACACTCAGAGCTCAGAACTGTAGCGTTGTTTTTACCTCAGTGTTCTGTTTTCCTGCCACTGGCTCCACGTCAATCAGCTCCACATTAAAAAGGAAGAAGATGAAGCCGTAGAGAGCAGGACCCAGGCCGTTACACAGACCTCTGATACCTGTGATCATCCCCTGAACCACACCTGTGCACACACACAGGAAGACAGGAAGTTATTCTGGATGATGATAGAGGAGGAACAGAGCTGCATGATGCTGCTTAATATAAAAGAACAGGCTTCAAGTCTGAGCGTTCAGTTACTGGACGCCTTAAAGCCTGACACCTGCTTTATCCTGTGACCTCTCTCTCTAATCTGGCCCTGATGGATGGACAGGTGAACTCACCTTGCTGTTCAGGTGATGCACTGTGTGACACCAGAGCAGAGACTGCTGGGAACGTAATGGAGGACATGGCTGCTACTGTTCCTGCTGCCCACATCATCCTGAAACGGAGAGGAATATAAAGACAAACCTATGAGAACCTGCAGACAGATTTTATTTTATTGTTTTGTGTGAAAAAACAAATGAAACTAATGTTTAACCATCTGAGAACAGAAAAAGTAGAAGATCTAAACTGTGAAGAGCTGCGAGTGGACTCACCATGGTTCAGAGCCGAAGCCGTACCAGGCCAGCTGGAACAGCTGAAAGCCCAGACCCAGAAGAACTGTGTTCTTATTACCAATGGTTCTCATTAGAACACTGAGGAACAGAGTCTGAGAGAGACAGACAGACAGACACACACACACACACACACACACACAGACACACACACACACAGACACATTACAATGTTAATGTGACCCATTCAGCAGCACCAAGTGTTAGACACGTCCCTAATGTTTAAAACTCGCGTCTTCAAATCTGTAAACAATTAAAACATTACAGAGACAAGAGTCTTTAACCCAACAGAGCATCATCACAATGAACTATGTTTTGTGGCTTCAGCCTTTTCTACAGACGACAGAATAAGACAGAAAAGCTGCTTGGTTGTGTACCTGAGCGATTATAGAGAGGATTCCCACCATGGCGATGAACCCGGTGATGGCTGCAGGAGAGAACTCAATCACCTGAAACACAAATGAAGAGAAATAATCTGAACCTGGAAGAAGGAATCATTTCATCACACTTAAGTTTATTTCATTCCAAGAGTGACGATTAAAAGTAGATTGAAGTTAGAGTAAGGGACAAGCGACTGTATGCGTCTTACCTGTTTCAGGTAGAGGAAGAAGCTGGAGTATTGTCCAGCTTCAGGCAGGTAGGACAGAAACACTGTGACACAGATCAGCAGCACTGTGGTGTCTTTCCCCACACGACGCAGAGACTGAAAACAAACAGCTGTCAGTATAACTCGTCCACACACCCATCAATCAACCAACCATCAGTGAGCTGACACCTGGCAGACACGTTTAGTGTGATACACACCTGTGAGATCAGTGCGGTCACTTAGGCAGCATTAGGACAGTTCAGCTACCCCACACTGACTTTACTGTCTGCTCCCCCAGCTCTTAGAATCTGGCCTCTGTCCGAGTCTAACACTGTTGAACTAACTTTGTGTATTGCAGCGCCCCCTGCTGGTGACTCAGCAGCAGTAGTTATAAAACAAACTAGACCTGAATCCTTTATTATCCATGAACTGGACCCAGTGTGAACCTGATTGGGTAAAATGCAAATCTGTCAACTCACAGCGAAGGGGTCGGCCTGCTCCCAGGAGATGGGCAAACCCCAGGACGTCAGCCTCATCTTGTCAGGCAGCGACTCGGGGACGACGAAAAACACAAAGGCGATGTCGGCCACGGCTATCACCGTGGCAACCAGGACCACCAGGCTGTCGTCATAGTGCGATGACAGGTAGACCCCGATGGCCGGGCTCGTCACCAAACTGGCCGCGAATGTTGCCGAGACCTGACGAGACAAGCGCACAGCGAAGGTGAGTTTAAAACTTTAACTTTAGTTTCTAGTTTTCATTTAAACAAATGTTTATTAAATCTTTTTTAGTTGAGTTTTATAAAAAATGTTTTAGTCTGAACTAATTTTACAAATCCACAACATTAAACTACCCGGTGGTTTTAATGTTTTGGTAAACAGATCAGCATGCACACACTCTGTTTACTGTTCTTCTGTTTCTCCAGCTTCCTGTCCTGCCTGGGGCCTTGATTTACTGCACAGCATCATAATGGCAGGAAACACCATGAAACACCACTGTGAGTTCAGGGCAGGACCTTCATTATACACACACAATATGCTATTACAGTAAGTACATGGTCTGCAGTGCTGCTCCATTACGGTGCTGAGAGGTTAGCAGCTATGACCTCATCTTTAAAACCGCGTCTCCATCACTCTGTTAAGATTCCTGTTTTGTGACAGGAGGCGATTTAAAAACTGTATGAGCACTTCAGACTGTGGTTACAGAAACGCTTCAACACCAGTTTGAACCAAACAGATTGAATAAAAACTGCAGCAGAAGACAG
Source organism: Anabas testudineus (assembly GCF_900324465.2). Lineage (NCBI taxonomy): Eukaryota > Metazoa > Chordata > Actinopteri > Anabantiformes > Anabantidae > Anabas > Anabas testudineus. The sequence continues at coordinate 24,978,120 of NC_046618.1, read as the reverse complement.
ATCATGCAGACGAGCAGCGAGATTACACGTCAGTGTGCACGCTGAGTCCCGTTTGGCACAAAATGAATTAAATAAAGCAGTTTTCAATTTTGTTTTGTTTTGTTTGATGTAGTTTTAGTCCAGTCATCAGCAACTTTTATGACTTTTAGAGACCACTATTCACCCTCTGAGATGACGATAGTAATTAAAGCTCATTGATCTGCTGATGGTATCTGATTCAACTGGATAAAACAGATCCGGTTTTAACTAAGCCTGTCAGAACTACAGCTCTGTCTGTGTGTAAAAACCTTCAGTCAGCCATGGTGTAACTTTTGGACTTCATCAGTAATCTAGTTCTCACCAGTCCGTAGGCCGTGCTCCTCTCGTGCTCCTCTGTAATGTCAGCGACGTAGGCGAAGATCACCGAGAAGGTCACAGAGAAGATCCCTGAGACTGAGATCAGGGCAAAATACCACCTGCACACACAGACGGGAAACAACACATCAGATTATACAAGCTATAACAAGGGAGGATTTAAAGTCAGAACCACGTCTTTACATTTGCAGACGTCTACGTCTTCACGACATTGCTTACATCAAGCACAACAATAAACACTATAATGTCTGTGTACGTGTTGCTCTGACTTTGACCTACACAGACATCCAAACACTGCTGACATCTTATGTCATCAGCATCAAAGTACTACAAATAAACTTTTCTGGATTTCTTTTTAATTCCAGACAGTTCGACTCAGACGCAGACAGAGCACCAGCTGTGTGGCTCAGACTGTGAGGCCGGGGTCACACTGTTTTCACTCTCTTCTAAAAAGTTGTCTTCAGTGTTCTGACCGTTTGGGGGTGGGTCCAACCACCTCCATTCGGTCAGTTGTTAACATGTTGTTAACAATAGAGAAGCTTTTCCACCTGAACATCACATGTGTCATTAGCATCACAAGTCATATTGAAAATAGGTGTTAAACTGCCTGGGGAGGAATGTCACTGTAGACCATCAGCCAACATCACTGTGGAGAGAACTGGAGGAAGACAGTGTCTGATGGTTTACTTTCATATTTCAGTCGCTGAGTGTTTGCTACATTTGTTAATTGTTTCTGTCGTTCCATTGTAAAATCTAAGTTTATGTATTTGTTAGATCATTAATTGCGCCATTAGAAAGGTAAATGGTTGTTTATCAAGTTTTACCTTTTTAATAAATGTACGTCCAGTATATTATAAGGAGAGTCTCACCTGTAATTTGAAAGCTGCATTAGATAAGACATGAAGTCATACTATGACTTTCTGCAGTGTCCGATTCACGCTGATGTTACTAAAATATCTTGGAAAACTGGTTTTTAACTGGTGACACTGGGGAGAAATACTGGACCTTAGGGTTTGTGAAACATGATGCACAAATCATGTGACTGACATCAGCCTCATGAAGGGAGTTGATGTCAGCTGATCTCATCCTGCTGTGGTGCAGTCTATGACCTGAAGTGTGAGAACTTCAACCACTTTAATAAAACATGAGACTTCAGAGAAACTTAAACTCTGAACAAAGACACTAAAAGACAAACGACAAACACAGATGTGTCAGAAAAAGTGATTTGGAAATCATATTGTTTCTTTTAAAGCACATTCGTCACCTCACTTCTGGTCAAGTTCCTTAGAAATACGTCGAGGACCTGCTCCGTGCACTGAACATGAGACGTGTACCGTGTGAATCCGAGCTGGACCGTTTGAGACCATCAGGGAAGTGTTTCACTGCTCCGGCTGTTTCTGGTTAATGTTCTCTGCTCTGCAGCGTGCAGACTGATCCTCACATGAACAACATGTGACTGTTCAAACTCTAACAGGCTGCAGCAGACCCACCACAAACTCTACCTGCTCTCAGAGATTAGACCAGAACTGAACAATTAACAAATCAGTTATTTCAGGGCAGATTTTATGGTTCCTGTTCGAAAAAAGTGAAACTGTTCAACCTAGTTTTTTTCCAGAGTTGGAGGTGACGTCTTCAGATGTTTGATTCAAAAGGTATCCCCTTCAGTGTGATAGAAGTTTTAATATCAAAAATATAAATTCTTCCTGAAATGTTGACAAGAACGGGACAGACATGAGGTCACAGTCACATTGACCTTTGAACTTTGTCCACTGAAATCTAATGAGTTAATCATGGAGTCCGAGTGGACGTTTGTTCCAAATTTGAAGAAATTGCTCCAAGGTGTTTTTTGGATGAACGGGCGGACTTCCAGAGAAACATAAAAACAGTGGTTGGAACAAAACTGCTGAAACAATAAACTGACGAAACTTAACATGACTAACGAAAACAAACTTTTCTGTTTTTCAGGAAACTTTGGACAAAACAAAACCACTTTAGACTCTGGTAAACTGGACTGTTTACCACTATTGAACCATGAAATGTACTTAAGATTAGTTAAATCTGCTGGCAGAAATAAAAAAAATAAAAAAAAGTTAATTAATTCAGCAGCTGTTGATTTTGATCAGTTAATTATACTTGGGAAGGGAAAGCTTCATTTAGCTTTTAAATAATAAAACTGAGCTGGTGGATCACAGGTTTGTCAATCGCCGATTACCTGTGTGACGACTACGCGTTTGCACATTTTGTTTTTTTTCGTTAGTTTTTTTGATTGTTGTTGACGCTTTGTTGCTTAGTTGCCACCCTCACAAACATGTGAGTAATGTAGAGTTTGCACGGCAACCTGACCTGATCTGACATCAGTGGATCAGTTTAAATTATTTCCAAGATCAAAGTGACTTGAGAAGAAGTGTGACTTCAGTCTAGTAAATGAGCAGTTGAGAAAACTTCAAACAACAGTGACTCGTGTTACAGCAGGATTTAGATCAGCTCCAACTCTCTCAAGCTGCTCAGAAATTCAAACTTAGCCCAAAAAGCATTTAGTTAATTTCACTGTGCATTAATAATCTCAGGGGGGAAAACTAAAGTACAGCATTTGCCACAATAAAGTCGTGGAGAAAAAAATCTTCACTGTTAAAATGATGAATAGAGAACATGAGCGTCAGTTTAACAGATACTGAAAATAGTATTTTGTTGCAGTTGTTTAAATTATTATTACTCTGGAGCTAGTTTTAACCTCATTATAATCATTCGTCAGCACAGGAACCACAGCTGTCAGCTAAATGTAGTGGAGACTACTAGTACTAACAAATAAAGACCTAAAGGTAATTATGGTCTCACCAGGGGCTGATCCTCATGAAGGGGATGGGTGCACAGGTGAAGAAAACCGTCATGAGGAGGAAGGACTTCCTGCCCCAGATGTCTGACAGAGCACCGATCAGAGGAGCTGACAGAAACGACAGGAGGCCCTGGACGGGTACAGAGGCAGGAAAACGTTAGTGAAAGAACATTAATCAGGTTTCTGCGGGGTTCAAGGTAAATTTAAGACCTTTTTGACAGATAATAAAACTAAATATATAAACCTATTAACTAAAAAACTGCTTGTGTTAAACTCCATGTCCAACTTTTCCATGAATAGTTTCTACAAGCAAACGAAAACATTAAACTGATGATGTTACATCAGACGAGCTCCCATTTAAACTTGGGAAAAAGAAGCGTACTGATCTGATTCTGTATCAGCACATTCAATACTGTGAGAGAAAAGGTTCACTTCTCACCCAGTTCCTGTGATTTTAGCTTTGAGATAATAATTTATTTTATTAGTTAGGATTCTCTGGTGGGAGAAGTGAAATTGTGTGACTGTAGTGAAAACACTGTTTTAGTATCTACTATGTGTTCACTGGTTTATTTTTACAGTTCAGTCTGTAATGTGCGAGTTTCTATTTTCTACTAGACGTATAAATCTCTCCAACAAGATTTAAGCTGTTGCTGCGGTGACAGAGGTTTTACCTTGACTCCCTGGACCAGACCGTTCATCAGGAACGTGTGCTGAGGAAAGGTCTTATGCAGAACCTGAAACAGTGACACAGAAGAAAAACACAAACATATGGGTGTGAATGTTTCTAGCACTGATTCTGGTCACCCACATGTTTAATAGTTATCATTAGAGAGCTAATTAACTTACACTCAACCAAACAAAACTGACAGAACTCCGCCCTGTTTGATTTTACACAGCAGCAGGTAGTAGAAGCGAGACGTTTTACGATGACAGCCAGTGTGACGTGTAACGTGTTAGACATGCCAAACATACCAGTGCTGCTTTCGAAACAACGGATGGATGAACTCTGACATTTCTTGCGTACGTATGACCCGATTCAGACTGAAACTAAGTTGTTGTGCATCATGCCAAACATGCAGCTTCCTCCTGGTTCACTGCCGACTATTTGTTCAAAGATTTAAATTCTCCAGAAGAGGGTCACAGGAACACATCATCAAAATATCACATCCCCAGGAACATTTATCATAGTGATTAAACTGTGATGGCACAACTTCTGTTCTGTTCATTGGAACAAACACAGATATAAATTTACCGTTTTTATTATCAGAACTGATAAGATCATTTTCAAACTACACAAGAGCTCTATGATTTTATGTGCAGGGAGGCAACAGGCCACTGGAGGCTCATCTTAATGATATATTGGCCCAAACCTGGCAGGGTGTGGAACAGCAGGGTCATTTCAGTATGTGGCACTGAACCTCCATACTGTTGAAATTGGTGCCGTCTTGTAATCCACTAATCTTCTATGTAGTTCACCTTCAAGGCTCGTCCGCTCTTACACAGGCAACAAGTCAGCATGAACACAGCATATTTACTCCCCTCACTGTTGGCACAATGCAGGGTCAACAATGCTCCCCCACCATGATCCTTAAGGGCACAATGCATGGGGGGGGGATTTACTCTGAAGATGGAGCAGTGAGTGTGGCGTCCTGCTGCAGCCTTCACACCTTTTGTACAGAACGACCAATCGACCTTCATCAGGCAGCGCAGAGCGGGCTCTGTACTGTGGCTCTTTTGTTAACGTGCTAAAGATGGTGATATATCAGAGCTCAGACCTGCAGAGGTCGGCTGCTGAAGGACAAACAGATAAGGACCGGACGGACTGTCACCCTGACTGAAGCTCTGCAGCTCAATTCCAGCAGGTTTATTGATTTCACCCACAAGACAAACAGAGGAACTTCAATGAATATTCATGGAATGATCCAACATATAGGAAAAAAACAGCCCCGTCTGTTTTCTGTTTGGATGTTTCTGGTGATTCTGAGTTTTATCTCTGTATACAGGAAATGTGTTCAGAATGGCTGAGCTGGACGCACACAATGACAAGTTCATCCTGAAGAAGCTGCCTTCAAGCGCCTGATGAAAGTCTTGTTACCTGTTCAGACTTGTATTACAGTTCAGCATCCTCTTGTGTTTCTCTGCCTAGTTTTCACCCATATCAAGACGTGTATGTAAAAGTGAGGTTAATGCAAAGGGAAGAATATCTGAGCGGGGTTAAAGACTGTGTCCACCCTGCTCTGTCTATTCCTCTATGTCAGGACCAGAACCTTTTTCACACTTTGTTCTGGGCTTGTTCCAATGTGAACAATTGCAGTCTTCTCACTTGTTTCTGGAACTGCAGAAACCCGGTGGGACACACGTGGTTCCTGCGTGAAAACAGTTTAAGAACTGAGCCAAGATTATTGTAGACTCAGTCCAAGTCAGACTATTGAAGTCTCATATTAACTTCAGAGGATTAATGTTTTTTAAATGGACAGCAGGAGCAACCACAGTGTGAAGAAGTCTTCGGTGTACAGTACCAACTTAAGATACATGTGAAGAAATTAAACACAGACGAGTCAGTTCCTGAATTTGGGGACTTATTAGCTGTCCATTTAAATCCAGGCAAGTCCCCTAAAAAAAACTCAGCTGACTGGTTAAACACTCCACTTGCTGAGGTGGATGTTTGGTGGGAGTTTACTCACCGTGAGCATGGGCGTGGTCAGCAAACCCCAGGCGAAGAACTCCAGGAAGATCACCACCACCGCGTGAGTCACTCTGGCCCGGCTCCGGCCGAGCTGCAGCAAGCAGAGAGACAGAAACATGAACTATTCATCTGTGTCTACGATTACATCTTCTACTGGCTCTTTGTTCATACATGACGAGTGGACATCTGGACAGGAGGGATGTGACCTCCTCTACAGAACTGATACAGAAAAAATTTAGAAAAGCCCATAAAAGCTATTTTAAAAAGCATGTTTACGCAGCTTCCTACTTTGTCACATTTCTAATTATTAAAGACAAACTGAAACACACAAAGCAGAAGCACAGACAGGACAACAATAAAAGTACAACTACAACCCATGGTTGGCTGCAAAGGTGGAGGAAGTAAAAGTACCACAGTTTCAAAATACTCCATTAGTAAAAGCCGTTCATTCAAAATGTTACTGAAGATGTATTAATCCCAAAATGTATTTAATCAACACCAACGGCCTTGTTCTGCAGTAAAATGTCTCCTGTGGCCGATTTATTATCTTACACAACCTTATTTTGCATTAGGTTGAGTTTTATTTCTAATCAGATAATCTAGTTTAACAACCTCAGGGTCAAACTCTCCAAAGAGCCACCAGATAAATGTGAGGTCTCGTCAGATGATTAATGGAGCACAATCTTTGTTTGTTGTACAAATGCTAAATGATGATGACAATGCACCTGACAGAGATCATGAACAGCAACTGACGATTCCTAAGAGTGTGAAATAGAAGTTGAAACCTTACTAAGACTAGTTTGTTATACAGGCAGCAGAGAGTGAATGAACGAAGGAGGAGTTTTAGACAGAGGCTATGTTTGATGCAAAAAGGAGCAGGTACAGTCGAGCAGCTTCCAACAGTCAACCAAACATGTAACTGAGCTCAGTGTTGGATTGGAGACTCTGCTGCCTCATTTGAATGCGTGTACATATTTAACTTCCGTGGAGCTTTAGGTTGTCACCTACAGATCAGTCTCTACTGAAGTCAGATCACAGTATGGTTAATCAGCAGTGCTGCAGGCGAAAATCAGTTCAGAAATGTTTTGAAAAGTCAAACCAAAATCACAGAAAATGTTTGTATAGCAATATTCCAAGCTTCAGTGAACACACAATCTTTGGTCCTTTTTATATCTTGAATATCTTTTTACCTGAAGGCATCACCTTGATCAACCTGAGGCTTGACTTTATTTGAAGTTCAATGCGTTTCCAACTGTGAGTCTTTTAAAGACTTGACAAGTGGATGAATGACATGAACCTGTGCAGACATGGTTGCAGTCGTTTACATGACGCCTTCACTGAAAGATCCGTATCTCATAGTAATGACTTTTCAACCTCGTACGTTACAGCAAAAACCACATTCAAAATACACAAATGTAGTTTAAATTCTTTAGCAGCTATAAAACTCTGAACCAACTTCACACAGAGATAACTTATCACAACAAAAAAACTGTTACAGATGGTTCATCTTTGTTGACAAGGAGAATATAACGACTAGACGTTTTCATGCACATGGCTGAAATCAAACGGGCTTCAGGTGACATCTGAGGACTTGACTTGTGTGACAGGTGATGTCTGGGTCCGTGAAACAACACGGTGTTAATAATTAATGTTTACCCTAAAAGAAAAGAAAACATGAGGTAACTAGCTGATGAAAGAACTGTTGACTACATTTCCACTGAAGTACACTTGTCTTTAAGATTCTTTCACATGAAGAGTTCATTAATACGATGCTGTGTTGTTATTTGAATGCATGAAGCTGAAACGACTGATTGACTACAGAAAATAAACTGTATTGATAATGGTGAAAGTCAGTGTGCAAGTAAAAATCCCAAATATGACGCTAGAGCTCCTGAAAAGTTTACTTTAAGTAGTTAGGCTCCTGGATTATTGTGATGGAACCTCTCACTATTTTCTAAATCCATACAAACTAAATGATTACTGGAGAAAATAATCAGCATGTACAGTCTGTATCAAGGGTCGGCAACATTTACTGTCTGAAGAGTCTGGAGCCACAATAACTATCTGAGCCCTTGACATACAGGTACCACAGACTGTCAAAAATAGAGTATCAACATTACTACTCCTGTAACAGACCATGGTACCAAATATAACTGCGAGCTCTGAGCACAAGATCCAGTCTAAGACTTGCAATTTGCAAAAAAAAAAAAAGTTCCAACGCTGTGATGTTGGTGGTGGAGCTTAGCACCGGTGCGATCCACCCCAATTTCATCCCCACTCATGTCCAATATCCATGCAAATTCTACATCCAGCCGAGATCTTCCAGTCTGGATAAGTCGACACTTTGCAGAAAGGCTTTCATGTGTTTCAGAACCGTTTCAGAACCTCATCTCTACAAACTACTGGACTTTGTCATAGAGCACCGAGCTGTGCACAGACCTGGTGGTCAACGTGCAACAGTCACAGGGGATATTTAGCTGCATTCATTTCCTTGAGGACCGCTTTCTGCTCATACTTGCATATTTTCAGTTATGCAAAACGTCTGAATTCTTCTTCCATCCACTGATGTATTATGTATTACTGTAACAGTCACAGGGTGCATTTATTTGCATTTTGATAAGTTACACACATTCTCGTGTTTATAACATCCATTTTCATACTTTTTAGCGGAGTACTGTTGTAGTGTTGTATAAATATTTTTTGGTTTAGTAAAGTACATGAATAACAGTGCTTCTTTCACCTGTCTTCAGCTGACATCCAGGCATTAATCTTATTAATCTTCCATTTTTAGAACAGAAAGCAGTGACAAGCAGTGGTGGAAAGTAAGTCCTTTACTTCAGTACAGTTCTCAGGTATTTCTACTTTTAAGTATTTCCAGTACTTTTGCTCCACCACATATTTGGCTACTTTACAGAATCTGATTAACAAAACAAAACACAGCATAATCACCAGACTTGACTGATGGTCAATGTGAAATTCACAAACTGCTCAGTAGAACACAAAGCAATTCAAACTTAATATATTAGATTCAAATTATATGAACTACAACATTAAATTACTGAACAAATTAGTGCATCTGTAACTATAATTCAGAAATATCATGCTCACTGGTGTGAACTGAACAATACTACATAAAGAGTACGTCTACTTCTAGTATTTAAACTAATACTAGTATTCTTAGCTAATACTTAGCATAAGTAGCATTTTGAAATCCGGGGTTTTACTTGTGAGTATTTCTACACTGTGGTACAGATACTTCAACTTGAGAAAATGAAGAGCAGTACTTCTTCCACCACTGGTGACAGCTAATGTGTGGATTATTAAGATATTTGAATTACACCAGCACCATTTACCTGCAGTGAACATGAGCTAACTAGCTGTTTTAACACCTAGCTGCTCAGTTCAGGTTGCACCTAACGAAGCAGGAAGATTTACCGGTTACCTCATCCTAAGTTAGCTAGCCCCCTGAATTAGCCACCAGCGTTAACGCGCGGCTAAAACACGTCAACGTTACATCTCTGATGTTTCCCACCGTCTGTCCACCACAGTCCAACACCTGTCACCTGTGTATCACCTGGGATGGTTTATTATAAATATCACACAGAGCAGCTTTAGCCGACGGGGCTAACTGAGGCAGCTAGCAGCAGCAGCACTCACCGAGGTCCGGACCAACATAACGTCGTTGGCCTCGGTCGCGGTTTTCTCCCGGTTCTCGATCTCACATCTTGCCGTAAGGATCAACACTTCGAGTCCGTGTTCCTCGCCATCCTCCTGGGGTTTCTTCGTCTCTTCCAGGGTGTCCCGCTGTGTGGATTATGACTACGTTTCTGCTGCGCTATCATGGACTTGGGCTGAAGTCGACTCGCTAACGCATCGTCAAACTGTGGAGGGGGCGGGGCTTCGGCTCTTACCGAAATTCCTCCGCTCTGGTGGTGATCTAACAGCTTGTCACGTCGGGTTTCATCACCGGAGTCTCCGAGCTGAGCGGAGCTGTCGCCTCATCTAGTCGATAGTGTTTAAAGCGGATAAACACCGCCCTACTGGGACGTTTCTACTTCCAAATCGAACGCCTTTCCACGGCGCGCTGTGTTAGCCGCTCTCAGATCAGCTGGTCTTCACCTTCCGATCTGCAGCACACACGTCCGAGCTGACGGATCCGAACCTGGGTCAGCGGACACTCCTCCAGCTTTACATGTAGTAAAAGAGCGCCGCCTGCTGAGCCCTGTCCACACTACAATGCAGCGGGCGATGTGTTAGCTTAGCATTTCATGAACCGTGCAGTGTCGTTCTGGTAAAAATCTCAATGCACGATTAAAACCCACCAGTGTCCGTGTTGTCACTGTTCTGCTGCTGCAAACAGGTCAGCAGGGACTCCCAGTATTTGGCAGGAAGACCCAGCAGCAGACCGCGCTGCCATCAGTTCTCTGGATCACTATTTAGCAAGAGACAGAAAGGCGGGACTCGGCGGTGGAAGAATTTTTGGCGTCAATGCACAGCAACCATCGTCAAGGCAACCGTTGTAATAGATAATAGATCCTGTTTCCGGTAAGAGGTCTTTCTAAAGTAAAAGTCTTCTGGAAAAGCTAGTAGTTTATTCACGTTCAGCAAATCTTTAAAAATGTAGTTATTTTATCAGTTCTTCAAAACAGAGCAGTCAGCCAGTAGTAAGGGTATGTCCAAAAAACAAATATTCTAACACCGCTGAACTTAATGCTGTCAAAAATGTATGTAAAGCAGATTTGTGCTTCATAAACGACATTCAGATATTAAGTAAGTTTCTTAAGTACTAGTATTAAAATATAGCACGTTTATACTGTAAAAAGAAAAAAGTACTCATTAACCAGAGTGGTTTATCTTAAAGTGATACATATTCAAAATTAGATATTTACAAAAATCAATTATTATATTAGCATTATTATATTATATATTTGGATTTTTAATGGTGATCATCTGTTTACTCGTATATATATATATATATATATATATATATATATATATATATACATATATATATATGTAGGATAAAGAAAGAAGAAGGATGATCTCGTTTTCTCTGTTTTTTGTGAAAACACGTAAGAAGTGAAATATTGGGCTTTAATTTTGAAGACACCTGCTGCCTCGTTTCCGCCCGCCTCCATCTTGGTTCGGCTAACTTGACGCAGCGGAGAAACCAAACGGAGGCAGAGCAGATCAATTTGGAGCCACGGTGGTTGATCGGGATTATGCGGCGACACTGATTGCTGTATCGGTAAGAAACTGCGGCCTCTGGCACCGCCGAACCCTCCGTTAAACGAGCCGGTTCTGCGGTTTGACGTTTTTACCGCACAGCAGCTAGCTTAGCGCCCGTGTTTTTTTCCTAACAGACCTCCCCTCTCCCTTTGTTCGCTTGCGCCTTTTTTTGCACCGATGCGGGTTTTGTAAATACTGGCGCAATATGGCCGCCGTCTGTTCGTCAATTAGCTGTGCACATATTAGATCATGTGCGGTGTCGGTGTGCGGGCACGGAGTGCGGTGGTCCCCCGGCGAGCAGCCTAAACTGTGACCTTTGGCTTGTCATTTCACGAGCAGCCCAAACAACCAGCAACTAACAGCACCCACATGTGTTAGAAGCACATGAATGAAAAGCCGCTGTGTTGGTTTTAATGTCACCTTGATGCTTTAACACCAGTCAACTGTGAATTAACACATTTACACTGTGTTTGTCAGAGTGGGGGTGGGGGGTGGGGGGTGGGGGGGTCGTTATTCTGCCAGTACACTAAAAACAAGGTGTGTGGAGATGGAGCGGAAAATACTGAGCTGACAGATTTGTGTTGTTGTTGCAAAATAAGTAACTAAGTACTTACTCAAGTACTGCATTTACGATTTTAACATACTTGAGTATTACAGTTGTCTGTTTCTAATACTCTGCTAGATTTCTGAGGTGAATATTGTACCTGGAAGTGACAGGTTGAAGTTTTAAATCTGATGAACTCCTAAATGCTTGTGTTTTATTATGGATGAAGCAGCAGTGAGGCCATGAAGTGGTTAAAATCAGCTCCACAGTTACCAGCTGCTGTTTTTGTTCTGCATCAGGTCTCTATAGTAACCCACATCTTTGCCTTTAATTTTATCCATCCAAAAAATGAATCCTTTGCCTCTTTTCACCTTTGAGAAATCTGGAGCAGCCTTTCTGTGATCAGTAACACAGGCAGACTGATGCTTAGGAAATCACTTTCTTAGGGAGTACATGCACTTTGTACTTAGGGTTCATTTGGGAGCATGCACGTAGGATGGCATCTTTTTGTACTTTACAAGTACTTACACTTTGGTGTTGAGTTTGTGCTCAGGTGAGGTTATAATGAATGTTTGATGTTAGTGATGTGATGATATCAGTGTGGAGACTGACTGGGATTACTGAATCGTGTTGTGTTATTGTGGATTTTTCTGTGGTACATTTAAAACTACATGAACTAATGGGCCACATGGAGATAATCAATAAAGAATATTGTTGTGGATAAAGAAACAATCCTGCTAAAGTTTAAAAACTTTAAAACTGGTAGCTTCTCAATCTGTCAAATTACACACCAATTAACAATGATGATTGTGAAATATTCTGTTGATCCTGTGATGATAGTGATTTAAGGAGTGGCTTTGTATTTCTTAAAGTCTTTTTGCAGTGTTGTTGACAGTCTTTGTGGTTGCCTTACTGGTTTTGAGTCTCTAAGAGTCTATTTGTGGCGTTTGTTCACCAGTTTACTTTTGTGTCTACTGAGTATAATACAGCTGTTAAACTAATGCACTGAATCAGATTTTTCAGATTTGGACTCAGATTTGAAAAAATGCCCCTGAACCCTGTCCTTGCTAGACTTAAAGAGTAGGTTTTTGTTTTAAAAGGACTTCACCATTATTTGATTATAAAATTAGTTGCAAATTAAAGCTACAATATGCAACTTAAGTGAGCATGAACTTGAGGCTCACATCAGTTCACTCTGCTCTGCCCAGCGTGCACACTAAGCTGTTTTCAGAAAATTACCATAAATAAGAACGCTTCAAAACTAGGAGTGTAAGGGTTCTGAAACCGAGACTGAAACCATGAGACACCTGTCCATGGTCTCAGTCCTCCCCTCTCAACAGCGTGCCGGACTGTTGCAGACATCATGTATATTAAAAGTGTCTCAGTGACACCCGCAAATTCAATACAGTATCCCAGAAATCTGATATTAGTTGTTGTAAGAGGACCAGTAAGAAAGCAACAGAGTAGTTCATCCATGTTTCAAAAGACTCAACCTGATAAAATGAAGATGAAAACAAAAATCAAGGTCTGAACTGAACAGCGATTTAATGAATTTTTACACCTCATATCCAAATAAAAAAAAAAACCCCAAAAAACGATCAAAGCAGAAATCATTACAGTTCTCTGATTGGCTAGACTCGTGAGCCTCACTCACACACATAGACGTGAATACACCTAGATGGAGGTGTAGCTGCAGCTAATCATATTTTCATTTAGAATTGAATTAAATGAAAAAAATCTGCAATTATTATGATCATTGATAAGTTTTAAAATAAAAAATGCCAAAAGGTTTTTTAGTTCTCTCTTCACTCTTGACACAGTTCTTCTCTGTGTACAAATAATCCACATGCTGTTAAATATTTCCTGTGATTATAACTGAACATTTGAGTCAGGCAGTCATTTTATATTTGTCTCAGCTCTGAAACTGTCGAACTTACTGTAACTGCTTAATCTGCATCTCATGATCAGAACCGTTTGGACAGAGAGGCAACAATATTCCCTCTGTACCCGAGACATACATCATAAAATCTGCACTTCCTTAAATCCTCAGTCTTACTTTAATGTCTGTAAATGATTCCTAGTCTTTGTACAGCTCGATGATGTCGCTTCCAATAAACAGCTCCTCCTCCATATGAGGCTGCTCGCAGCCAAATTCAAACCCAGAGTGAATAGAAACTGTTTGTAACCACTTTGTGGGCTGATTATCCAGGACGCCTAATGTCACACATTAAGTGAGCTGGACAAAGGTGAACTAATACAACATAATACAGATCTAGTCAGGCCTGTTGATCCTGGTCCAGGTGTGATCCTGGTCTGCTGTAGTGAGCTGTTACTGCAGCATTGTCTGCTCATGCAGCAGCAGCAGCAGCAGGTGTGTGGTTTTGTGTTGCAGTTGTGGTTGATGTGCAGCGTGCAGCTCCTCAGAACTGTATCTGTTATTTCATCGTGACACAGCTGTAAACATCTGGAGTGTGTTTCGGAGGAAAAATGATCCTGCTGTGGTAACTTGTGCAGCAGTGGAGGCTGCGTCTCGTTTCTGTGACCTTGTAAAACAGAAAATATCTGTGTTATTATGAGAATTCTGGATTCAGTGTGCACATGCTCTGCTCTCTTCCTGGTGGTGACGCTTTTCTCATTTCCAATGCAGAAATATCCGTTGTTGTAGAGTTTGAGATTCAAAGACAGGATGTAAGGAAGTCATTCGATGAGGTTCATATCGAGTGTAAATGATGAATGAAGTCATGTGTCGACTTTGTTTCGACTTCAGCAAACAGCTTTTCAAACTGGATGATCTGTAACGACTCGATGTTTGTTTTGTTTCCCTCTTTAGGCTCAACACACTGTTTCCTCATCGGGTCTCCAGGTGTTAGTCTGTTCCCAACCTGTATGCATCTTATCCAGGGCCCGGCATAGCTCCTGGTGCTCCTTTTCTTCCCACCACCTCCTCCCTCCTTTCCCCACCCTCCTCCCTCCCCTGCCCCCTCCCTCCATCCATCCTCAGCCCCTTCCCTGCTGGTGTCACACAGCCAGACTCCCACCGTTTAGCCTGGACCAGCGGCCTTGCTGGCTGCCCCCCTACAGGTGGATGAATGAAGACCCCATTCAAGAGCCCAGCGGCCCCGCGGCCTCGAGCAGACGGGGGTCAGTTACAGTGATGTCAGGGCTTCTTTTCATGAGTTCTTACACACAGTGAATGAATATTTCAACAACTGGAATATATATTTAATAAATTCACAACATATTGTTCTCCATCAGTTCCTTATTTTATTTTATTCCTGTCTTCATTTTTGTTTTAAGTCTTTGAATGCACCACCTGCTGAATAAGTACCACAGATGCTGGAGAGGCTGACTGTGTGTTTGTGTGTTTCAGGACATTCAGGTGTTTCTGCAAACATGATGAAGAAAAAGAACTCACACAAGTCAGTCTGGTGATAAACTGTTGATCTGTTCACTTTTCTGATTGTGTTTCCAAAATATGGTAAATAAGTAGACCTCCTCCACAGCATCACTGTCTCCTGTCTTTCTTTTCTCTCTCTCCCTGCAGGAAACAGAGGACCAGTGTTGGTCCCAGTAAGACTCTGGCTCAGCCCAGAAGAAACATAGTGGGCTGCAGGATCCAGCACATCTGGAAGGAAGGCAGTAAGTTGGATTAAAGGAGTGTTTTTAATTTAGTTTGACACAGTGAAAGGGAGGATGTTGCATCCCACATATCTGCAAAATGTCAAGGACAACACCGCAAAGTCCAGGACTTTGTGTTACTAACTGTTGCTCGAGCAAAGTCAATTAAAAGAGAAACAAGTTTTTGAAATTTACATTGGCTCTTTTGTGATTCAAGTTATGTTGGTGTGATGTTGACACTGCAGTTCAAGGTGGTTATTTATGTGAAGATCATGAACCTGCGTCTTCACTCCAGAGAGCAGAATCAGCCCTAATGAAAACCTCCTTGTTCTTTCCTTGTTGAGATAATTTATCTGTGTGTGTGTGTGTGTGTGTGTGCGCTTCCTTTCAGGTAAGTCATCTCAGTGGAAGGGGACAGTCCTGGACCAGGTGCCCGTGAACCCCTCGCTCTACCTGATCAAATATGACGGCTTTGACTGCATCTACGGCCTGGAGCTGTACAATGACGAGCGGGTGGTGGGGCTGGAGGTGCTGCCCGACAGAGTGGGTAAGGAAGAACTACATAGAGAGGACCCCCCCTTCTGACTCTCTCCTGTGGTCTCTGGTCTTTGGTCTGTGTGTAAATACAAACTGTTCTCTCTCTGTCTGTGCTCGGCCCAGCTCCGGCCCGTGTGAGTGACTCGCTGCTGGCGGACACGATAATCGGTAAAGCGGTGGAGCACATGTTTGAAACTGAGGACGGGCCGAAGGAGGAGTGGAGGGGGATGGTGCTGGCCCGAGCTCCCATCATGACCACCTGGTTCTACATCACCTACGAGAAAGACCCGGTCCTCTACATGTACCAGCTGCTGGATGACTACAAGGAAGGAGACCTCCGCATCATGCCCGACTCCAGTGAGTATTGATGAAGTCTGTTTATTTATTTAGTTCAAATGAATCTTTAAGTTCGACATATATATATAGATTTATTGTCCTGAACTGATCAATACTCTGATAAGCTTCCACGTGTGAGCGTCCTGACAACGCAGTGAAGTAACCAGCTTACTCTGAGAAACCAGGAGGAACCAAATTTGTGTATACATGCAGCAGATGACTTTAACGTGACACTTAAGCAATCAACTCACTGGAGAAAGCCCTCACACTTGACTGCATGTAAACACTGTAAGAAACAAGCTACTTTACTGTTTGGCACTTTCACTGCAGACCGTTCATGTAGGTACCAATTTCTGGACTGCATGAGGTCACACATAGAAGGTCTGTACCCTCACGGCCTGGTGAGGTAACTAAATTTATGTTACAGATACTAATTGGCCTCATTACGACAGGTATCCAACTATATGTGGTAATAAAAAGTCTGACAAAAGTTTGACATTTATCTTATTGAGACGTGAATTGTGTCCACGTTAGTTGTCAATCGTACAAATGATTTGTCTTTTTCTCTGTGCAGATGACAACGTGGCAGCGGAGCGGGAGCCTGGCGAGGTGGTCGACAGTCTGGTGGGAAAACAGGTTGAATACGCCAAAGAGGACGGCGGGAAGCGGTCGGGCATGGTCATCCACCAGGTGGAGGCTAAACCATCTGTGTACTTCATCAAGTTCGACGACGACTTCCACATCTATGTCTATGACCTGGTCAAGACCTCCTAAGAACATAAAACTCCCCACCCCAAAAAACACTTACTGAGACCTGCCTAGATCCACCAAACCCCCACTGAAGACAAACCACAAGTACAGTTTCAAACATCCTGGGATTCACCACAATCTATGGAGACGCCTGAGACAGATGACAGCAGTTCTTTGTTTAAACGCCTTAAACACAGGAGAAACAGAAGCTGCTCACTAAGACAGATAAACTACAAACCAGCTCCTGGTGGAATCATTGTCATTCTTCAGATTTCTCCAGGACAATTCCTTTAGAACTGAGTCATAACCCCAAAAAAGAGTGATGATCACGTGTTGTTTGGAATAACTGAAATTGTTCAACTCAATTTTGGATCATTTGTAGCAAACAAAAACATGGCCAAAAATAACCTCCATTTATTTTTAGCCATCCAGAGATCTGTGAGGACTCGATCCTGAAACCCCTGCAGACAGAAACAAGTCAAAGCAGGTCATAAACATCTCAGACCTCCTGCCCTACTCTCCTGAAACCCTGCCAGACCGCTTCAGACCTGTTTTCTGAGGAATTGGGTGCACAGGTCAGAGTCTGCAGGGGTTAATGAAGGGTTGGGACTTCAGGAGTATGGAAACCTTGATATGTACTGCCCCAAATTTTCTGAGCCATCGCCTGGCCTCTGTCGTTAGTCTCCATCTGCATCTATAGACAGTAGGAACCTCCAATCATATTTAACTGCCCCCACCCCTTCGCCCCCCAGGTCAACTTTTGATGAACAAAGACACTGATGAAAGAACTCTGAGGGACACAGCGGACAAACCAGAGGATGCAGACTCATTTGTTTTTCTATTCTTTTATTATTTGTCTGTTCTTGTTGATTCCTATGTTAACCATAAAGACCTTTGGTTCAGAGACGTTCTCAGAGAAACCTTCACACTGTTACTGTGTTTGTTTGGATGCACACTTGGACCCGAAGCGGCCGAAACGCATCGTTAGCTGTTCTCAAACAAAGGAGGGAATTAACAGCTCGTCACACAGATTTAGCTTTCGGATGCTAACATGCAGCTTCAAGTTGAATTAAAAGCAGAACTTCTTTTTGTGAATAATCCAAACTCCGATTTCTTGGTATTTCTTGTTTAGTGGTTTTAGCTGTTTCTGCAGCAGCCTCAGTTCCCAAAGTTCAACATGAAGCTTTGACTGCTGTGGGTTTTTAAAAGTTGATCGTCCAGCTCGTGTTTTTACATTTTCATGTGTGTCCCAGAGTTAAGTCATTATTAACAGGCACGATGATAATGTTCTCTTAAATTAGATGTTTTTGTGAATGGAGTCTGGTTAAAGCACAGCAGAGCACAATACTGGATTGTTTATACCTGCTCTTTTAGCATTTATAAGCAGTATATATTAATATTTAATAAATAGCACAAAGGTAGTTTTACAGACATTAAAATTTTAAACAGGAAATTTAATGAATGAAAGAAATAATAAATACAATTATAAAACATACAAAAATAAAATCTCTTAAAAACACATATTTAGATATATGATGTTATATACAAACAAAGTAAGGAACTCGCTGCCACATTAGAGTGAGTTTCTAACAGTTTAGCTCATGTTTATATGCTGCTTATAAATGGTAAATTGTTGACATGTTTGCTTGGTCTTAAATGACAAGAGAATGAGATATAGGATGGATTAAGAATGAAACAGATACCCACATTCTCATCGGAGCTCAGAGGATTTCCAACAATTATGTCATTGTCCCTTTAATAGCCTCCCAAAAACAGCTGATTCAGTATTGATCAGTTCTAAAGCAGGAGCTTAATCAATCAGTCCTGGACTTTCATAAAACAAAAATGTTGGTGCAGCAGATAAAGACAATTAACCTGAACTTACTGTGGCTGAAACTGCCCCCCCCCACCAGTAAGGGTGTAGACTAAACCTCCTCGCGGGGTTCCGTCGCACCACCTGCTGGATGCTGCTTCATAGTTCATTCGCCCCCTGTTGTGTTTGTGTTCTCATATTGACGAGCTGTGTCGTCTTTGTCTATATGTTTGATACCGATGGTTCTTTGTATATTATCTGTTGTATTTTCCCTCGTTCCTCTGTCCTGTATAAACTGTACATTATCCAGTTAGCAGTAGGACGCTTGTGGCTTTTTTCACCCTGATGGACTGAAACTGGCCACGTTTCGTTTTTTGACACCAAACACCTGAAGCATCAGCAGCCATGTTGCCTGATCCACATCTCACGTGCCTGAAGGAACTCGAACATTTGAAATGGTTTAAAGAAGGTCGACGTTTTCTGTTTCCTTTCTAAACCAGGGACTTTTCATCCTCGATCCCAGCTCACTGGAGTCATGTGAAATTGTTTCTTATTAAGGTCAAAGCCAAAGGTGGACTGGACTGGACTGGACTGGACTGGACTGGACTACATTCAGAGATACAGTATCTTTGACCCCCCATTCTGCATAGATGATGTGTTCATAATATGAGGAACACCCGTCATGCACACCTCCACCTTTGTCTTTGTCCTCAATAATTAACATTTGAATTGATCATTTCAGTAAAAATCCAACCTGATGTCATGTCAGGACTGTTTGGATCCAATTGTCCAATTCGCTCAGTAGCTGTGTAGAACCTAGAACATTAACGCCTGCGTTACTTGAACATGTTTAAAATCCACACGCTGCAGTTTTAGGACACGTCAGAGTGTGTGAAGCCACATCAAGCATTTGTTGATTAAGGATCCACATTTGTCTTTGATGGCATCAGGCTCTAGAACATGAAGACTCTTGTCTTGAAACCTTCTCATCATAGGAACCACATGTTCCCAGGTTGTAGAACAAATCTGGTTTAACTTTCCTTAAATTCACTGTTCACAGTGATCTGAGGTTAACATATCCTGTGCTGCCACAGGTTCTAGAACAAGCACATTCATCTTGGAACCCACGTGTCACGATTCTAGAAGAACTCTGGTTTGGGGATATTTGTAGCGCATCTCGTAACCTTTGGTTCAGTTTGAGTTCCTGTTCCTGTTCTCACATGTCATCAGAGGATGAACCCTTCTGCTCGTCTTTGTATTTCACAGCTTCAGGTTGCAGAACAAGATCATTCTAGAACATTCATTTTCATCTTTGAACCTGCAGATTTGGACTCTAGAACAAGTGTCTTTAGATAATCAGGACTCGTTCTCAGTCTAGATCCTCTTTGATGTTGTGGAACATTTCTCTTTGGACTGTGTGATTCATTTTAAAAGGCACAGAGACAAAGTTGAATCTGGAACTTGTCTAGTTTGGACGGACTTGTTCCTAACTGACTATCTGAGCTTTAGAAGTCAGAACATCCACAGCCAGGACACAAATGATTACTTGTTTCATTTCATTTTCTACAGCTTCATCTCATCATAACTCGTTCTCTCTCTTTTGGTTTTAGAGCTGCAGCAATAAGAAAAGCAAACGGAGCATTTTGACAAATCTGCTTTATATTTGTTGCTTGGACAGAAAAAGATGTTTCACAGCATCAACTAAGTGATTTTTCACTCCCCAGAAAGCAAAATATGACAAAGCTGGACACATGACCGTTGCAGGCTGGTGTAGTACTACAGTTAAAACGAGTAGAAATGTGTCTAGTCCCCAGTCTTGGCCTCGTAACTTCTTCAGCTACTTTCCTCTCAAACCGCCTCCTGTCGTGTTCGTGTCACAGCTCCGTTCTGCTCGTCCAGTGAAACTGAGAAATCAGCCTGTGCAGCCCCGTTACAAACCGTTACCGTTGACCTGGATGTAGCCGGAGGGTAAACCACAGTGCACCTGTCTCCAGGCTGATGAACCACGAGATGTTTAGACCGTATAGCGACTCCTGTGGTGGTGGGGAAACAGACACAGTGTCTGGGTGGATCTTTAGACCGTTAGTCTCCATGATGTAGACGTCGTCTGACCAGGAGTCGACACGCTGTTCGTATTTTACAGAAAATGTTGATCTGTTTTGTGTGTGTGTGTGTGACAGAGAGTGAGTGAATGAATCAGCCCCTGTTCAGAGCAGTGTTGTTTTTGCATGCCTCTATAGCTCAGCGTAAATCGATGTGAGTTGCATGTTCGTGTAGTTTTCAGTTGTTCGGCTGAGTTCTGTCTGTTGTGGCTTTGGGTGCCTTTTCATTTTCTTCCCGTTATTTTGTACTTTGTGTCCCAGATGCTGGTGTTTTTGGGGTAACTGAGCATTAAAAAGAAAATGCCCCCTCCAAACAGAACGGACAGGTGTTATTATCAGGTCAAAAGCAGAAACTGACAAACAAGTGAAGCTGTAAAAACAAGTTGTGATGACCGGTGTGAGTTCTGTTTTTGGGTGGATTGTCCCTTTAAAGAGTGCCAACTACGGATGCCAGTGTTGTACAGCCGTGAAAAGCTCACACTATTTACTAAAATAAACCATTTCTCTGTTTTTCACTGATGTGTCCGTCACTTCTTTCTGTTTCTGCTCCACCTCAGCAGACACATAAATGCATCTTCAGTTCTTGTCCTCACCACTAAACGTGTTCTGCAGAGTTCTTAGACACGATCGCTCTTTGATGTGAATTGTTGGGTAATATTTTTAAATCACTGGGAAATGTGAGTTAGAAGTACCTGTGATGAAAAGTAACTAAGTTATGACCCACAGCTTTGTGCCACTTGTTCTTTTTTCTTTGGTCTCATCTTGTCTTCCCACGCAGCCCAGGTGGTCGAGGCAGATGGCCGCCCACCCTGACTCTGGTTCAGCTTCAGGTGTTTTTTATTAAAGGGAGTTTTTCCTTTTCACTGCTGCTCAAAGGAGATTTGTTGAATTTTCTACAAACCTCTGCAGCCTCACTCCCAATTTGAAAATCCTGTTAAAAAAAAAAAATCTTCCACTGACACCTCATGACACTTAGCCTACAAGAAAGTAAAATTCTCCTCTTGACTTAGATATTTTGCTTTGACTCAGTGACTTCTGTGGTAGGTCGGTGCCACATAAATAAACTGAATTGAACTAAGTAACATAAAACTAACAGAATTTATCAGGAGCTTGAGTCCAAGCCGATGAAATTTAAAAACAGCATTAACACCAGAGGTAGAAAGTGACTGAGTACATGAATTCACATACTTAGGTACAGTTTGAGGTACTTGTACTTTACTGGAGTTACTTGAGTCTCATGTTACTTATACTCTAGTACATATATCTTACAGCCTTAGTTACTAGTTTCTTCTGCAGTTTTAAATCTTCTTGTTAAGAAAAAACTTATCCTCCTACTGTCACTACATAAGACAGGTTAATATTAGCTCCACCTTTACAAGCTGCATCTATTCTAACAACACCATCATTTTCAATTGTCAGACAAATCAGGACTAAACTTCTACATTTATGTTATCTACTTAGCCTCAAATACACATTTTGTCTTAGTGGATGGATGTACTTCATGTATCGTTATAAACCTTTTTATTTTTAACATTTTCAGATATTTTACTGTCACTGACCATTTTTCTTTTCTTTCTGAGCAGAGAGCAGCTGTCTAAAGAAGCTGTTTTATTCTGGCGTTGATGAAGTTTATTCTAAGGATGAGGTGTTGTTCTCCTCCAGGACACCAGACGTCGCTCTAGACACGTTTGAAACGCGCACTCCCACAATGCACCTCTCCTGTGATGAGCGATTATAAAACACTGTTTTACTGAGGTTGCATCTAATAAAATAAGAAAACGACTTAAAGATGTGAGATTCTGTTTATTTGGTTCCATGTAGAGATGAAACATTATATATGTCGCCTGTAAAGTGAGACACCGTCAGTCAGAGAGCTGGACCGACGATAGAGTGCGGGTCCCCGGCTGACGGAGCTCTGATCCTTCGGTTCATGAGTGTGATGATCGGACTCTTCACGGATCCTCCGTGACAGGTGCAGCCTCCTTGTTACGCTGTGCGCCTCAGCCCTTCTGATCCTGAACCGGATCCACAGACCCGCTCCAGTCACGGAGAAATGAACTTTGACCTCTTTAGAGCTGTGAATGAGACAAATATATTTCTGTTTATTAATCACCGAACACTGATCAATGAACGTACATTTGATTTCTGTTTATTAATCACCGAACACTGATCAATGAACGTACATTTGATTTGATTTCTGTTTATTAATCACCGAACACTGATCAATGAACGTACATTTGATTTCTGTTTATTAATCACCGAACACTGATCAATGAACGTACATTTGATTTCTGTTTATTAATCACCGAACACTGATCAATGAACGTACATTTGATTTGATTTCTGTTTATTAATCACCGAACACTGATCAATGAACGTACATTTGATTTGATTTCTGTTTATTAATCACCGAACACTGATCAATGAACGTACATTTGATTTCTGTTTATTAATCACCGAACACTGATCAATGAACGTACATTTGATTTGATTTCTGTTTATTAATCACCGAACACTGATCAATGAACGTACATTTGATTTGATTTCTGTTTATTAATCACCGAACACTGATCAATGAACGTACATTTGATTTCTGTTTATTAATCACCGAACACTGATCAATGAACGTACATTTGATTTGATTTCTGTTTATTAATCACCGAACACTGATCAATGAACGTACATTTGATTTCTGTTTATTAATCACCGAACACTGATCAATGAACGTACATTTGATTTGATTTCTGTTTATTAATCACCGAACACTGATCAATGAACGTACATTTGATTTGATTTCTGTTTATTAATCACCGAACACTCATCAATGAACGTACATTTAACCTTAAATCGTGATTGAAATAACTGAACGTGGCGGTAAAAGAGCCCTGTGATTGGCTGCTGACCTGTCCAGGTGGGACCTGCCTCCCGCCCACTGACAGCTGGGTTTAGCTCCAGAACCAGGAAACCCAAAAGATGTCAAACCCATGACTCATTAAACTTCTAATACGCTGTCTGTTTTTTAACTAAAGCACTTCTAAATAGTGTTATTTAAAAATGTTTATGCTTACAGTGACATCTACATTATTGGCATTTATTTATTTTTTATTTATTTTACTTATCGATACGATTTTAAATACCACATAATAGCTAAATAATATCGAATTTATGTTAATTTAAGTTTCTTTTTGTGTTTGTTAGTTGTTGTTTTTTTTGTTCTTTCTGTTTCCCTTTTTTTCCAATGAGAACATTATATTCTGAATATTTCTTACTGGGAAATTTGGTAAAATAACTTTTTATTTAAATAAAATACTTCTATACTTCTGTTCTACACTTTGTTACATGTAGGACTACATTTACTTATTTTTCCGATTAATTTAATGTATTTTTATAAATGTAATTAGTACAATTTGTTTACAATTTGTTTACAATTTGTTTACAATTTGTTTGTATGTTTTGTCAAAAACAAAAGTTGTTAATAAATCTTAGAAGTATCGCGATATTACGTCACGTTGACGTCCGAGGCCGAGATTTCATACATCATGCAAACAAAGATGGCGTCTCCCTAAACGTCCATGTGGCTTCGAAGACAGAAAACTCTTTTCATAACTTTATATTAGGTTATTTATTCTCATTAAGACAAACTGAACTTGGTGGTGAAGCTGTGAGCAGCTCTACAACGGACTTAAAATGCAACACGACGACGTAAGTGTGATAAATTAATACGAAGCTGCTAATGTGACGTGGGGAGTTCTCATGCTAACGTTAGCTTACCGGCGAGTATTAAAAACCTGTAACTTCTGTTAAATTAATTGTCAGTTATCATTAACCTTCAGTAGCAAGATTATTATCTAACGTTTCTAATTATATACGGACATAAATATAATCTTAAAAGATGCTTATTTAACCCAAAGATAGGTGGACCCAGTTTTTACTTCTTAAACATTACACCAAACATCACTATTAAAATGTGTATATTTTAGGCTGCTTAGCTTCTCTGTCAACATACACCTCACAAGATTATGAGTCGAAAAACAAGTCAGCAGAACCTTGTGTAGACTGTTTTTTTTTCGTCTTATATCTTTAATCTGTATTTTTTTGTCATGTATATAGAACATTAAGACGCATTACATTAATATAATACTAATAAATGTAATTAATATCTGAATACAACATTAGGATAAATACAGTTTACTACATTTTTTTGTATCTAATCTTTCTTTAGTGTAGCCCAGTTTTATTTCAAACTGTTTAAATCTGCCTTTATGATGTTTTCTTATGTGAAGAACTCAGAACTTGAATTAGACTTCAGGTTCTGTAACAATTGATTTTTCAAATCTTTTTAGAATTTATCTAAATGTGGATGGCTAATCAATAACTCCTCGATAGACTTTTTCTATGCTGTGCTAATATATTAAATGTATTATGTTTTATCTCCGTGCTGCAGGTGATCTGGGACATCATTGGAAACAAACAGTTCTGCTCCTACAAAGTAAAGTAAGTGTCAAACTGAATTATTCAATAATTTGTTCTATAACTTTGAAATATTTCATAATAGGGAATTTGGTTATACTAAATGGCTCAAAATACCAGAATATAATCAACCAAAAGGGCAAAGACAATGAGCTGGAGGTGTGATTCTGTATCTTCTCACTTTCTCATTTATTAATTCAGGACGAAGAGTCAGAACTTCTGTCGTAATGAATACAACATCACAGGGCTGTGCAACCGCTCGTCCTGTCCTCTGGCCAACAGCCAGTACGCCACCATCAGAGAGGAGAAAGGTAACGTTCCCATACCCACATTAACCTGCAAACATGATGGCAGTTCATCATGTGACTTCTTTGATTTACATGCTGAAATAGTAGCATATAATATAGTGATCGACAAATTAACCATCACAAACAGCCAAAAGGAGTCCAATAAGATCTGTAAAAGGTTTGTTGAAATTACCCAGGAACAATCAGGATTTTTCAATAAAATACGGGCAGATACTTTAATTCAAACATAATCAAACAGTAAACCGATTCGTGGCATTTTCTGTTCAGGTCAGTGTTTTCTCTACATGAAGGTGATCGAGAGAGCAGCGTTTCCTGCCAAGATGTGGGAGAAGGTGAGGACAAATCTTGTTTTGGATAGAGAAGGACGTTTTGAGATGTTTGCTGTCAGTGTTTGTTAAACAGCTGGTGTCTGTGTGTTTTTGTGCAGGTGAAGCTCAGTAAAAACTACGAGAAAGCTCTGGAACAGATCGATGAGAACTTGATTTACTGGCCTCGGTTCATCAGACACAAGTGTAAACAGAGATTCACCAAAATCACTCAGTACCTGATCCGCATGCGCAAGCTGGTCCTCAAGAGACAGTAAGTACTGAGTTAGGATACTACAATGTACTGCATGAAGTAAACACACGGAGCAGGATGTATAAGAGCCGTAATGGTGTCAGGATGTCAATGATAGTCTGACGCCGTCATTTGTATGTGTTCAAGTGCCACTCTTAAGCTCAGATAAAGGTGTTGTGATGCAGCTCAGTGGTCTGTCTGCACCACTTGTTCTTTTATTTTGGTTGAGTTTGTCTCTACCCTGAAATGATCTTAAGTGTTTACTGTTATTTTCTAAACATCTTTTCAACATCAGACTTATAATCTGTCCTCTAACGTCTAAATATAGAAATAAGTTTCACTGTGTATTTCTTTAATTCAGACAGTGACTAACAACTATATAATTTCATCCTGGAGGCTTCATCTGAGCTAATGAGTTAGTTTCACTCTGGGGTTACAGTAAAATTACATTAACAGGGAACCCCTTGTTAATTAATGAGACATTTGGTGCTGACAGTGTTCACATGTTAACGTAAAGAGCTGTTTGACACTGTTTGACACAGTTTGACGTGTCTGATTTCAGGAGGAAGTTGGTTCCTCTCAGCAGGAAGGTGGAGCAGAGAGAGAAGAGGAAAGAGGTGAGTGAACTCCACACATGGATAAGCACATTGTTAACTCTTCACTTCGTTAAAATTAAAGATGCATTCACCTGTTTTATCTGTTTGCAGGAGAAAGCTCTGATCGCTGCTCAGCTGGACAACGCCATCGAGAAGGAGCTGCTGGAGAGACTCAAACAGGGAACGGTACGACTCCTCACACAGCTTGTCAAACTGCAGTGATGGACAAACTAAAAAAGGAACTAAACATGTGAAGAGTATCTGTGTTAAAATGTGGTTAACAAGCTGCTGTGTTGTGTGTTTTCAGTACGGAGACATCTACAACTTCCCTGTCCACGCCTTCGACAGAGCTCTGGAGCAGCAGGACGATGAGAGCGAGTCAGAGTCTGAGGAAGAGGAGGAGGATGACGAGGTGAGGAGGGACTTCCATTAACCAATACTCTGTAGTGATACCAGAGTCTGGAAATACGCTGCAAGAAGTAAAACTCCTGAGTCTGAAACCTTAAACTAATGTGCGTGTGTTTGCAGGATGTTGGGAAGAAAGAGTTTGTAGCAGAAGACGAGGTGGACGAGAGCGACTTGAGCGACTTTGAGGTACGTGACCAGAACAACCAGTATGACCAGTATAACCAGTATGACCAGTTTAAAAAAATTAAGTCGATTTTTTTCAGACTAAACAAAAACAGAGACGATGTGATGTATAAAAATAATAAAGAAAACTCGTTTCCTCTGCCAGGACATGAACAAACTGAAGACGAGCAGCGATGAGGAGGAAGATGATGAGGAACAGACGAGCGAAGAAGAGGAGGAGGAAGAGGAGATGGAGGGCCAGATGACAAAGGCCTCCAGATCTAAAGGCAAATCTCCGGCTAACGGCTCAGCGGCGAGGAAGAAGCGAGCGTACGTGGAGATCGAGTACGAGCAGGAGACAGAGCCCGCCCCCAAGAGCAGAACCACGTAGTGACATCACAGCCCCTCAGCTGTCAATCAGAACTGTGAGACGAGGACACGTGGACACAGTGAGGTCCTCTGCTCGTCACTGAGGATCCTCACAGGAAGTGGCTTTTCTCTCTGAGACGTTTCTGTTCATGTTTCAAGTTTCTCACACGAGGTGGTTTCACTCTGTGGGGGGGGGGGGTGGGGGTTCAGGGTCCAAAACCTCGACCTTTTTAATCCCAGTCGTGTTCCCAGTTATTAATGTGCTGTAGAGGGCAGGACGCCGTCTCTTTGATTCACCTGAAACCGAGACTGTCGACACGATTCATCTCCGTCAGATTCTCCACGTGCAGTTTGGACTCGGTATAGTTTTATCAAATTGAATTCTTACTTCAGCTCAACTTTTAGTTTCTGATTTATTTTCACAAAGCTTTGTGTTATTTTAAAGTGCAGACTTAATACCCTGAGAAGTATCTAAGAAGTACAGATATACTGCAGCAGCAGAACGTACACAGGATGGATCTGAACTGGATTCATGATTGATGATGAACCACCTAAAGAGACTCTTTTCCTGTTTAAAACTCAAAAACTGTTGTTAAATATGAAGTTCCTTAATCATCAGCTGATGAACATATGAATAAATCACCTTGGAGAATCTGAACTTCAGACTCACGTGTTCCTGTTACGACGGTGTTTGAGGGGGTCGTTTTTAAAAAACCCAGGATAAAGTCAGAATATTCTGAGAAGATTTTTATTTTTCAGAATATTTTGAGGTCAAAACCTTTTTTCCTCAGAAAATTGTTCGCAGTCTTCCTCTAAATATTTCGACCAAACTGACTTACAAGGTACAAGACAAAGGCAGAGTGAGCGTAAGGAGGTCTTGAGATTCGACAAATGTTTATATTAAAAATGTGAAACATATGAAATTATATGTAATCGTCAGACTAGTGAACGGTTAAATATCCAGAGGCAGAAATAAAAATAAATGAGAGATAAGAAATCAGATAATTAGAAACTGAGTCATCAGCATCAGCATTTACAGTATATATATATATATATATGTATATACTTTATTTACAAATAACTGAATCCCCATGTTCATACAATGACAGGTGGAGGCTGAAGAAAATCATCACAGATTAAGAAATATAAATAGTCAAAGAATCATAAGAAGCATGTTCGTTACTTCGACAGAAAGAAAATCAACAAACGGAAAACAAAAGGAAAACGTACAGAGCATGTTAACAGCCGGCGAACGGGGATTAAACCAGAGATTTATCGCGTCCGTCTGAGCAGTCGAATGATTTAAAATGCTAAAATGTTGTTCTTGCTACAAACACACTGAATCATTGAAAAACTCAGCAGCTCAGAAACCTGCAGCTGAAATGTTCTTAAAAAAACAAACAAAAAAAACAATCGTATAAAGAAATTCACTTCGCTTTTCAGGGACAAAGGTTTTTGTGCTGCTCTCCCACGTCACTGTTAAAGCATCTAATCTGGGAGCGCTCTGGGAACTGGATCCTACATTTCAGACCTCTCTCCGTCACTGGTGAAGGAAGCTTAAGATGCAGTCACCACAAAACTTTCCAGCACAGCTTCAGGTGTGCCAACAGACTCTGAGACACATTTAACTTGCTGTAATGGTTCCTCTTGTTCATACTGCTCTGCAAAACATTCATTTTTAATCTAAATGACTTCAATGAAGTGTGCTCACAAAATGTTGCCAAACGTCTGTGGGGTGATGCAGAATGAGAGAATCAGATCTGGTAGTTTTATCTTTTTAGGAAGAGGAACAGTTACAGCAGGAAAAGCCTGTTTCAGTGGTCACAACACTCGACTATTGACACAAGAGTCTCTCTAAACTTGGCGACTCCTTGGTCCCTGGAAACTTTGATAGAATGTTGAACAAAACGTGACCAGTGAAAGCAGCGAGCCAGTTAATAAGTGATGCAAAGCGACAGGATGTGTGAAAACCCGAGAGTAGGATGTGTTGTTTATTTTTACAGTGAGGGAGGGAAATCAAGCATCAACCGTCCACCAATCAGAGTTAAATCACACTGACCTCTACCAGTCAGACCAACCTGTTAGTTAAAACCAGATTCTGTGCTCAGACAGTCCCCAGGTCAGTCTGGACTTGCAGACAGCAGGTTACAGTGGTTTCTAAATCCCTTAAATTAGGACTGGATGACTCAAGACCAGAACCTGAAACATCACAGAGGACGGAGAGGTTAAAGTAAACAGGGCAGATTTTCCCATCAGCTGTCATCAACGTCCGAGTCCCAGAAATGACAAACGTCAGTGAAGTGAAGTCTGTAGGAAACAGAACCTGATCATTTGGTCCTTAATCTTCATGTAACAAAAACATTTTATCAACAAATTACAATTAATTATTGTAAAAAACATGTTAATACAAAATTAGATCTAGTTAACACAGAACTTTTGAAACATTTTAACGTGGTCAGTGTAGATAAAGTGACATTCAGTAATGTCATCTAGAGACCGATTCTCCTTTTATTAAAATGATTAATTTGCCTTTTACTGTACCAGTGTATTTGACATTTCCCTTCAACATTAGCGTATTTAGCACAGACCACTTATAAGCTTAAAATTTAAATTACAACTGATTAAAGCGACAGCAAATGTTATTTAATCAGTTTAACTTTATTTTTTATATATTTATACATTATCTCATTTGCTTGTTAGAGACATTTGTCACTTCTGGGACATTTTGTTTGGTTTTGCCCTGTTGGAGAGAAAGTGGACAAACTGGAGTCTTGACAGCTGATTTATTTATTTAGTGTAAATCTGGGTAGATCAGAAACGTATCAGGACTAAGCTACACTAATTAATTAATTTTTAAAACACTGAAACAAACGTCAAATTGTACTCACTATACATATGTCACCTTATCTTGTTTTTGACGCACTGCTGAACACAAAATCGACCATTGCAGCTTTAAAATACAGCTTCATTCTTTTAGACAGAGCTGGAATGATTGGAACTAAAGTGACCGATGGACCCAGGTAGAACCGGTTAAAGCCGTTAAGACCATTCATTTATTTTACATTTTATAATTTTGTTGGTGACTGGAGGAAACGATAAGGCTGATATCAGAGCTCAGGCATTTTCAGTTCATCCTGATCACGTTAAAAAGTCATTTTTTCAAAAGGCATAGTTTTAAGTTCTGTGCAACGTCCCAAACGTGTTGCTTACAGATAGAAACGTTTGTGATTCATTCACACACTTTGTCTCCTGACTCCAAATATTCAGTTTACATTCTACATTTAAGAAGCTAATACATGTGACACAGCTTCAGTTCTCAGAGATCAGAGATTGAGACGCATTGTAATGAACTGTATTCCCGACCTAACATTAAAAAAAACAAAACAAGAATAGGCAGAAATAAATTACTTAAACTGGAGGGAGGCAAGAAAATGGCCACTAGGGGAGCTGTCACGTCAAAATAGATTTCCATTCTTTTTGGTTTTAAAAAAGAAAAAGAAAATGATTAATAAAAATCTCTCCTGGACTTGTGATGCTCTGAGGCACCAGCAGTGACATTCTGGTTCAGATAAGTGTTTTGTTTTTTAAAGTTGGTGCATCTCTCCACAGTGATAAGTGTTGTTCGTGCATCGATGTACAAGTCGCTCTAAATAAAGCAGTTTAGATGTTTTTTAAAGTGTGAAGCTGCAAACATGTTGGCTTTGGTTTCTGGGTGAGTTCGGCTTCCTGTAGGTTTCGGACCGAATAGCATTCCTTTAATAGTCTTATCTGGATTGGATGGTGTCTAAAAGTTTTAATGCATGTTGGATGACGATCTCTAATGCTCGACAGTGTGCGCATACGTGTGGACCTAGTGTGAACTAAGCTGAGATTAAAGCAATGGACTCGTCTTATGAACCGTTTTGAAGAAGACCAAGGTTCTGGGATTGCACTTGAATGAAGTTAGGAACTTTGCAAGAGACAAGAGTAAGGCTGATCCAAACAGCAAGAACCACAAAGGGATCCTGAATTTTAGTGACTAGTAGAACTTAAGAACTCCCGATCCTACAGTTTCTGTGAAGAAGCTCAGTAGATTTTAGAATTGAGATGATGAATTACAGCAGAGGAAGAAATGTTAATGTTAATGTTTCCAGGCCACTCTTAAGATTAAAATGATAGGATATCATACATGTGTAGATAGAATTACATATTTAAACCCAGAGGGTTCAGATAAAATATGGATCAGATTATGTTGGTAATTTTAAGTTAACGTCTAGATTTGAAGGTAGTCGGGAACGGGGAAGGGAGAGCTTGAGTGAAGACTGAATCTGTCCAAATCTCCAGATCTGGACAGAGTGACTTTTACTGACATGTAGTCGACGATGGACTCGAGGTTTTTTCTGAAACACTGTATTATATTTTCTAGGACGTGGGTGTTTTCAAGCGTTGCCTTGTGCTGGGTTTGTCCTATTCGGGATTTAAAACAGTCCAGGTTTGCCAACCTTAAGGGGTTAAGACAGCCAAGCTCGAGTCTAGGCTCTGGATCTGTCCATAGCAATGTTCTGTTCTAGGGTTCGGTCGGTCCAAATTAGTCTTGTATTTTCATGGGTTTGTTAGCACATGGCTGTTTTATATCCAGAGGTTAGTCCAGTCTAGGAAAGTTGGAGCTGTTCTACCCTGAGTTTGAGTCTTACTGATATGAGTCCAGCTTGATTCATCTCTGGGTGTTTCACTGTGATGTGGGGGTGACAGCAGCACTCTAGACATGGAAGGGATGTGGTCCAGAGGGAAGTCCAGTCTTGGTAAAAGCAGATGTCTGGTTATGGGTTTAAGGCTGTCCTTTTCTGTGGTTAGAAGGGTTGGTTTTGACTCAGGTCCGGGACATGTTTTGGTGCATCACAGATCTGGGATTTAAGTCTTATAACTTTATTTTTAATTTTAAATGTGTGTGTTTTACCTCCTGTATGACAATGATCCCCAGTTTAGACCTTCACCCTAGCTTCAGTTGGGCCAACAGCACCTTAGACAAGTCTAGGCCGTGACAGTGGCGTAGTAAGAGCCAGGAGGATTGGTTTATACAGAGGGATCAGATGATAATCTAGATTCGGTCTGGATGACCTGGACCCTGAAACTGTTTTACACACAACACAACACAACGATGTCTGGATTGTTGTGGGATTCGGGATCTGGTTTAGGTCCTGATTTAACTAAAGCTGGCAAACGTTTGAGTAGGTGAAGCCGAGTCTTGTGTTTTGAGTTTTGGGTACTGAACCGAGGTCTGGCTTTGACAGCAGCTGGCTGGACTGTGTCATTCCTGTGTCAGATGTAATCCAGATAAATACTGATTGATGCACTGGAAGATGCTGAAGTTAGTGCCTGAAGAAGAGGGGATCTGTCTGTCTGTCTGTCTCTGTCCGTCCTGTGTGTGATGGGTCTGTAGTTTCTGTCTGTGGTTAGCAGCTGCAGCCTTCTTTGGCCGGCTGGCTGTCGGTGTTGAGGCGGCCTCCCTGTGGTGCGGACGGTTTGTGCTGCACTCCCGACTCGGCAGCATTAAGGTCCAGACTGCCATCTTGGATGTTCTGGTAGATCCTCTTTGCTGCCTCTAGGAAGGCCTCCTCCACGTTCTCCCCTCTGGGGGAGAAATTCAAGACAGATGAAGAATCACAATAACACAGACAGTGACGAGAGGAGTTGATTCAAATGATCATTTCAGAAGCTGTAATCTGTGCTGCTCAATTAATTTAACTGGAATCAATTTAATTCCCAAGCGCACAGTGAATGAAACGTTTTGTAGTCTTGTAGTGATTTATAGTCTCTGAGCTCTGTGGGAAGTTCCTCTGCCCTCATGGTTTAGATGCCAATGCGATTTTTCAGTTTTTCCTTTTTCATTCAATCTGCTGTTTCACTTTGTGAGAGTAGAGACAGAGATTACTGAAAAAAAATGTATTTGAGCGACTAGTATCAGGCTGCAACGGACACAATCTACCACAGCCAGCGTAGTGGGTGTGATTAATGGTGAAAGGGAAAAACTGTGTGTACTTACGTCTTAGCGCTGGCCTCTAGAAACAGCAAGCCTATCAGTAACAGAAAGCAGAGATCACAACCAGTCAGACTAATGTGTTTCAGCTTAAAATCCATTTTAATGTTCAGCTGCTGCACACAGGCTTCTTACCGTTCTCTTCGGCGAACTGTTTGGCTTCTTCGTACGTCACGTCTCTCTGAGCCTCCAGATCGGCCTTGTTACCAATCAGAATGATCACCTGAAACACGTTGTTTGCACATTTTACTAATTATCTGTAATTAAAGGTCACCACCTGTCTTTTAACCGAATTATAAACTCTGTGATTCAATGACAACAAAGCGGTAACCTTTGTTTCAACGTTTAAATATTTGAACCACGTCTTAATGAATGTTTTACAGTAACAGTAAATCTTTACATGCTGCAGATTTATTGTGAAAAAACAGCAACTAATTCCATACTTGTAAATTTCTCTTCTACTGTTGAGATGTTTGATAAAGCCAGAAGAAATTTATTTGGTGAAAGATTGATGACTCACTGTGTTTGGGTTGGTCAGGTTTCTGGCATCTGTCAACCAGCTGCTCAGGTGGTTATAAGTACTTCTCCTACACACAGACAAATGAAAGGTCGTGATTAAAAATAAAAATCGAATTTACGCTCGTTTTGTAAAAACTAAACTTCAGCTAAGAAACATCAAGTTCTTGCTCATTTCATGTCTGCTTCTCCTACGCTTAACAAACAGCAATGACAAAATAAAACTTCTACGTAAAAAGATCAAATAAACATGAAAATGACAAAACTCCGGTATTTTCTCTGCATCATTCCACATTTTTACAAACAGCTGCTTGTTTTGGATTTAGACACAAACCCACCAGCTCCTCCACCTCAGTACCTGGTGATGTCGTAGACCATCAGGGCCCCGGCAGCCCCTCTGTAGTAGGACCTGGTGACGGCTCTGAAGCGCTCCTGACCGGCTGTGTCCCAGATCTGCAGCTTCACCTTCTGACCGTGGACCTCCATGATCCTTGTCCCAAACTCCACCCCGATGGTGTGAGGACAGTCTGCCATGACTGCACATACACACAGAACACATTTATGTAAATATTAGCACTGACAACACCATAGGACAAACACAGGAACTCTGACGTAGAGCAGGAGTGATGGTTGAAACAACAGGCCCCTGTGAAAAGTCCCCAACTCTCATTTAATCAAAGAAGGAAGAATTACAGCAAGAAAAATCTGCTGCACTGTTCAAATTAGCACTTGACTATTATTAAACTGTGAACTTATCCTTTAATTTCTGTTGATGGACAAAGAGATTCATAGTTAACTGTAGCAGCTCCACGGCATCAGTACTGCTAAAAAAGAACGCTGGATTCCTAATCCGCATGACATGACCGGCTTTCTTCATCTCACCACACACGACTGATGGAGGGGAAAAAAACAAAACAGAAAAATACTCACATTTCTTCTCTGTGAACTGATGAAGCAGACAAGACTTCCCTACTCCCATATCACCTGGAGACACAGAGAAATCAAAGTAAAATCACTCAGGTTCAGCTTCTTCTGTCAGAATCACTCAACTTGAGGTTTGTGAACTAGGACAGTTTGATCAGTTCACTTAAGTTTAAACTCATCCCGTCACAGAGTTTGAGACAGTACTTCCGCTCACGTTGGCTCAGTGAAACAGAATGAGTGTCGACTGTCAGCTTTACTTTAAGTTTGTTCCAACATACTGGTTTAACAGTGCAGGATTTACAACCATTTTTACACAGACCTCCAATTTTAGTGGCTAAGATGTGTAAGAACAAATCTTACTTAGAATCCACCGACAAAACCAAATTCTGTTTTCGTCCCTTGGTGATGCTCTGCCAGCTCTTTACTGCAGCTGTTTTTACTTCCTGGTTTTGGGTCATTCAGTAGGTGAAATGCAGCTCAGCTGGATTCAGGTCACATGACTGATTTGTCCAGTCATCTGACCTGAATGAGCTGAAAACACAGTACTACATAAAATGCCATATTCTAGTACATTTGTAAAATTCCTTTCAATATTTATTTATTTATTAGTACTTTGTGATTTTACTCTGCTGTGTTTACAACGTGTGTCACGATCAGGTCAGTAATAAAACAACACTTAATGTAACAAAACATGTTTTTATCTGTGTAAAATTATCTACAGAGGCCATTCTGCAGCCACAAAGGGACCTCTGCTTGATTTGTTACTCACAAATAAAGAAACATTAAATGTATGAGTTCTTTAATGGAACACTCAGTCAGTCTTATATGAAGATGTGTGTCACCTCACTGGTTTAAAAACATCTCACCAAACAACCACAGATGACAATCAGCCAACTGACAAACGTGAAAAAAAGGTGGAGTAAAATACTGCCAGTAAAAGTACTAATATCACACTGTAGAAATACTGGTACAAGTAAAAGTCCTGCATTCGTTGCATATCAAAATATAGCTTAAGAACCAACTTAAGTACGTACTCATTATCTGGAGTGGCACATTTCACATTTAGCACTGAATTATAATAACTAATACACAATTATTACTGCCTCTGTAATAATGGAGCTGATTTTAACCTCCTTATGTGCCATTTGATTAATAATTATAATATTAATTAGGCTAATATATAATGTTATTATAAATATTCGTACATTTGTCACATTTTACCTACAGTTTTGAGGTATCTGTATTCTAATTGAGAGTTTGCATTTGATGCAACTTTAATACTATTCCTCGACTACAGTTCAGAAGGACATACTGAACTTTTCCTCCACTCTGTGTATGTGACAGCAGATAAATAACTAATAATCTTTAATGCAGTGCTGCTACTTCAGAGTACATTTCAGATTATGATCTTAGTACTTCAACTCGAGTAAAGAATTTGAAGTATTACTTCTCCATCCAAGTGCTTTCACTTTTAAGTGAGTGTGACTTTTGACTTCTGCTTTTACTGCAGCTCAGCAGTGAGACACTGGAGCTCCTGAGGGTAATAAACGACGTTACTCACCGATGATGATGTATTTAAAGATGTAGGAGTAGTTGTAAGGTGCGGCTGTCATCTCGATACTGTGAGGAGATTAGAAAACAGTTTAAGTGTAGGTTTAAACAGGTAGTACACTCCCTGACCGTGTGTCTGTCTTTCTTTCTCTCTGTCTTCTCCGTGTTTAAACAACCTGAACAGAACCTGGTGTGCAGAAACAAACAAAAGGAAGCTTCCGGCTAGGCTAACACACAGCTAAAGGCTAAACATCGAGCTCAGCTTTAGCTTGTAGCGTTAAACACCGTGACAGTCACGCAGGATAAAAGCAGACATCTGTAGCAGAAGCACTAAACCGTGTCAGCTGACTTCCCTCTCTGTGAAAACCTGTGAATCCCTTATGTTAGCTTAGCTTTGTTGCTAACCGGCTAACAGCTGCAGTCCTGTCTACGCCTTGCTAACTGCTAACAGCAGGAGGGCACTTTTATCTAGACTCAAAACAAAACCATCCAAAAATATCCCGACACACACTCTGTGATATAAAGCCAGTTGCTTTACCTTCGGTTGGGGTAGCAGTCTAAGCTGTAAATCGGATCAAGCTGCTAGTTAGGTGGGTAGTTATCTTTGTTAGCTGTTAGCCTGCTGAGCCGTCAGGAAACCTTTACCCTCTTCCGCAACTCTTCCTCGCCGGCGAGAAAAGATGTAACATCGCGAGATTTACAGGTTCCTACCGCCCCCTGAGTGGTCGATGAAACATGCAGCGTTTACACAAATATATTATAACACATTTATATTAACACATTTATATTAACACATTTATATTAGAACATTTATATTAGAACATTTATATTAACACATTTATATTAACATGTTTATATTAACACATTTATATTAACACATTTATATTAGAAACATTTATATTAACATTTTATATTAGAACATTTATATTAACACATTTCGATGAACACATTTAGATTAACCATGTATAATAACAGTTTATATTAGAACAGTGATATTAAACATGTATTTAACACATTTATAATTAACAGGTTTATAGGAAAACGTTATATTAAACACATTTATATTAACACATTTATATTAACATGTTTATATTAACACATTTATATTAACACATTTATATTAAAACATTTATATTAGAACATTTATATTAGAACATTTATATTAAAACATTTATATTAACACATTTATATTAACACATTTATATTCAGCAAATAAAGTTATTTCTTCTTCACAATATTAAGAGATCATGTAAATGAAACTGTAAAAGTCTTCACTTATATGAACAGATGAAGGTTTTCATGAATTCAGTGAGTTATTCTGTATAAACTGAGACTCTAAACACTCCCTGACCACTTTATTGACTAATATAGTCTAATGTCCAGTACAGCAGCTCTGTCATACAGTCTGCTTTTACAAAGTTATAATTTCTGAGTTGAAACTGTCAGAATGGTAATAATTCTACTATTTGTACTACATCTTTCTTTTTATGTTCTTTGTTGATTTATTTTTATTTATTTCAAGTAGAAAAATGTGCACAGTTTGGTTTTATAGCTACTGTTTTTATTGCTGTTTAAGTAGCTGTCTTGTCTTCACGGACACCTTCTAACAGAAACATGGGAACTGTAGATAGTTGGCTGCTGGACGTTTTTCATATGACAAGGTCTAATTTAGTTTTTACTTTTATCGCTTTATCCTGCAGATGTGTTATGGTTATGTTATGTTAGTCATTAAAACTCTTGAATATAAAGTCAAAATAAGAGGAATCACATTGTGCTGTGTGATACTCTAAGCCACCTCCTTATTTTCTATTGTCTCTATTGTCTTTTTCTGTTTTTCTGTTCATTTGTCTGTTCAAAAACTTTCTTTAAACTCAATGTCTGTCTTTCATATAGACACATTTAACCTGGTTTACATGAAGTCTGGTTCTGGTTCTGGTTCTGCGTGGATGTTGTTTTTCACTCTACATAATGAGTGTGTTGGTCCGTCCTCTTTCTCCTCCCTCGTGTTTTGGTATCACACAGCGGCAGAGCTCAGACTCCCTCACACAGAGCAGAAAGACACACACAGAGTTTACAGAGGAGGAAATCTGTCGGCCGCTTGATGGTTTGGATTCTTGAGCTGAGAAATGAGACTGAACATCAGCAGCTACTGAGACGACAAACAAGACATGGACAAACAGAAAGGTACCAAACTCATTTTACTATTTATAAGTACAGTTATCCTGCTAAAACGATCCACATTAAAAGTGGTGGGATAGAAACTCAGATCATTTACTGAAGTAAAAGTATTTACCACCACTGGGAAAACATTCCAGTGCAGCATTTAAAAGTGAAGTATGATAAGGACAATTAACTTAAAGTATTAAATATAAATATAAAAGTATCTAATATAGAAACAAGTTTCTGTTTTACTATTATCATTAACTTAATATGACTAATTTGTTTTTGTGGAAGAGGAAAACTTCCTGTACATAAGTGGTGAAAGAAGAACTCCAAACTTGTACTTGAGTAAAAGTACAAAGTACTCTTAACAAAATCCCTAAGTACCCAAAGCAAAAGTACTCATCACACTGAGTGTCATACATGAAGTTACTGTATTATACTTACGGATGCAGTAACATCAGGTAAAGGTGGAACTTTATGTCCTGACAGCTGCTGCGTCCAGAATCAAACTTCTGTATTTATTAGTTCCTCAGATTCTGTTTGAACAATCTACATCTGTCAGAGGAGAAGAAAGTGGAGCCAGTAGACGTCCAAATAAATTAAATGTTTCTTAGCTCTAGGATCCAAATCTAAAAACTATTAATACAGAAAGTCCCTAGATCTGCAGACTCGGGGATCAGCACACCTATGTCCCTGACTTTCCCGCTGCCCGGTTGACATCACACCGGATTTACTTCCTGCCCCTGCAGGTGGTGGGCCCACAAGGTGGCAGCTCCATGTAATTTGTTTGGGCTGTACTCGATTGGGCCTCGTGGGTCAAGACCTGACCACAAGATGCTCACCAGCGAGCTCCCCTCCCAACCTTAACTGGGCGAGTTAACACAGTCTGTTTCATCTTGGGTTTTCTGACTTTCAGTCTCGTTCCTCCCTTGGGACCAGTTTTCCTGACAACACCGCTTCTAGAGTCACTGACAAACCCGTCCACCATGTTATGAAGCTGATTCTCAGTCGGAGAGGTTCCTCTGTAGGGCGGCCTACAATCAGCTGATACCTTAAAAAGTTCGGACTTGGAGTAGAGCCGCCACTGCTCCTTCACATTATAAGACCACTTGAGGTGGTTTATCAGGATGTGTCCTGGGTGCCATCCATTGAAGGTTTGGCTGGTACATCAGACTAGTAGGAGGCCCCAGAGCAGAGGCCCCAGTAGGGTTGTACAGTAGTTCTTGGTTGGTTTCAGTCTGGATTGAAGTGTTGATCCAATAGACAGTCTCAGTTTCCCATCAAGCTACAATTAGGATTTGGAACTAAGATCAACAAAAACCAAAGTTGTACCTGAAAAACTGATGTAAACTCTATTTCTCCTTGGTGCACTGGGCCGGTGTTGTCTCATCAACACCTCCCATTAAACTGTGTTTTTCCTCAGTGGTCAGTAAAAGGTCAGGGTTCAGTTCAGGGTACGGGAGCTAAGGGGAAACAGTCATGATCAACATCACTACCGTCCGTCACACCTGACGCGACTGCAGCTAAAATATCCCCATCAGTCACGTTGTGGGATCCGTCTGTGGTCTCTTTATCACATTGATGGTATGTTAACTACAGCGGCATGACCATCGGAAACTCCCGCCTGTCCTCCTCCATCATCCTTCTTCCTCCTCCTGCTGCCCTCAGGAGACGGAGCTAATAGACTGTTTAGATTCCGACTGAGTGTGTGACAAGCATCTTCAGCATCTTTGTTCCATTACAGCATCCTGACGAACTACTGAAGCAGTTTAGTTACACAATCCTGTAACTGTTCAGAAGAGGATTAACGTCCTCACAACAGATGCAGACAGAGTTGAATCTTTTTTAAAATCTCATTTGAACTTGTGATGAAGAAGATGATGATGATGATGCTCGACACGGCTGCTATTTCCTGAGAACAAATGCTACAGAAATAAAATGCTAAGGACGCTAATTGTTTATTTTAGCGTGGTTGTTTTTTGTATTCTGCTTTATTATTTAGTTTTGTACAAACGAGTTAAAATGGACGATGACAAAAAGTAAAAGTCAGATTATATATTATATTAAGGTTTATTAGTGAGCTCAGTGACTACAGAGAAATCCACAAACTGGACTAAACACTTCAACACTGGGACCAGTTCATGGCTTCCTGCTGTGAGGCTGATGAAACGCCTCAGGTTGAGTCCGTTTGAAGAAACAGCCGATCAGTAACGTAAAAGCTTCTGCAGTTCTATATTTACCAAGCAGAGGATGAAAGAGAAAGCTGCTGCTGCCCCACACCCTGTAGCTAATCCCATCTCTCAGCTAATGTCAGGGTTCGGTTTTCATGGTAAAGCAGTTTAAATCACAGTAATACACACTTTTATCTAATCTTTTCAATTTGACTTCAGTAAAAGTGACGCTACTGTAACAAATATTCACTCACTTGAGCCTTCATTAATGTTTGTTGTTTAAACAAGTAAAAGTCTGTGAGGCCCCATTTTTCTTCACTCTGTGTATTTAGTACTTTTAAATGGTAAAAGGTCTTATACAGCACTTTTCTATCTAACTCAAGGCACAGCAATACAACATTTGAGTACATATTAACACATTTATATATATATGTACTGTATATATATATATATATATATATATATATATATATATATATATATATATATATATATATATATATATATATATATATATATATATATGTAGATTTAAGATTGTAGATATGTAGATTTTTTAATTATTTATTTATTATAATTAATCATTTATGATTATTTTAGTTGATTAAACTCAATGTTTTCTAGTTTTATTGACAGAAGTTTCTCTGAGGTTTTGATGGTAACTTGAATGAATTTGATTGAATGAATTTCTGAAAGTTCACTCAACAGCCTTGTTGAAGAGTTTAAGTTCCACCGAGGGCAAATTTAAATCTGGAAAAGAGGCTAAATGAGGCTGTGATCAGAGTTTATTGTGTTAATTGTTGCTGTAGTTCTGTTTTTTAAAGATGTTGTGACTGTTAATTATGACTGACTTCATCTGTCTACAATTCAAAGGGACAGTGGGCATCGTATGTGTGTGTGTGTGTGTGTGTGTGTGCGTGTTTTCTGCAGCTTCAAAGCCGGAGACAGGAAGTAATGTTGATGGTCAGATAAGCAGCGCTCAGTTACACAAACTCCTAATTTCTGAGTCCAGCAGCAGTTTGTCCAGTTTAAAATCGTCTTCTCGTCTTTGTTTTCTAAGCGTCTTTCTGATTTCGTATGTGCGTGGTGGGTCTGTGAGTTATGCACATATCAGTGTTTAAAACAGCAGCAGGCTGATAAGCAGAAGCTGTAGGATCCTTAAAATCAGCAGAGAGGAGTTAATCAGAAACATTTAACCTTCATCTCCCACACAGAGCTGAGTGTGACTGGACTCACTCTGTGCGTCTGAATGGAGCGGCCACACAATCACCGACTGTCTGCTGGGTTGTCCTCCACATTTTTTACATTTCCCCTCCCTCTGATGATAATCCACTTCAGTTCAGTTACGCAGCCACAGAAACAACTCATTTCCTAAGTAAGGTTGATGTTCTACTGGTTACTGAGGAGGTTCTGGGAGCCTTTTAGGTTCCAATGATCACACAGTCAGATTTTAGTGTTGCTTTAGTGATGACTCAGAAGATCTTACAGGTGACAAGTGGTTGTTCTTTAGTAGGTCGTGGCAAATGAGGAGATCTTACAGGTTCTTCAGGTGCTTTTAGTCACAGAGCAGGTGCCAGGTGTTCGTTAGGAGGTTCCAATGAGAACCTGTGTTCTCATTTCATGTACTTAGATAAAACTGAAGTTTTTTCAGGTGATGTAACAGCACAGAGTCTTTATCCTGTGTTAAACATTAGCAACTTATCAGTGTTTATTCTGTCTCATCCATTAACATGTGAAGGTTGGAACGGCTGAGAGGAGGTGGGATGTGGGAAACTTTACCTGAACAGGTGTGATCAGGTCACTAGAGTTTAAGAACGGTATGTCTACTGTGGTACGGTTACACAGGAAACACCCTGATGTTTGTTCACTGATACTTTGTGGAGTGGTACAGTCAGATGGTGTATTTCTATTATTATTATGAGCTCAGACAGAAATAAAACGTTGATCCAGAAACAAAACTAAAGGTTTATATTTTCGTCTGTGAGGCTGAATACTCGTCTTTTACTGCAGCTTCTCAGCTCTTTACTCTTGTGAAGTGAAAACACAGTCCGTTCATTCACAGAGAGACAACAGCTTCATTCATAACTCGAACACAGATGGACCTCATGTCAGTTTTCATGTTTATCAACCTGCGGATGACAAACTGAACCCCCATCACTTTCTGTCTGCTGCTGAACCGAACAAAGGCCGATTAACTACAACTTTTTGCTCTGTTTAAGGATAAATATTGGAAAACGTTGGTGGCGGTTTGGTTAAAATCTAATTTTTATTAAACAATTATTTTTCAGAATCACATTAATAAAACAAAGTGCAGTAGAATAAAGTAAAATATGTTTTATAAGTTGTCTGTTGTTACCTGATGCAGCATTAAACTGATTAACATGTTAATCATAATCTAATAATATAAAATTATTAGAACTTAAGTAATTTTAAATACAGGACTTTTATTTTTATAAATAATATAAATAACTAATATAAATATAAGTATTTTGGTATTGATACTTGAGTAAATGATCTAAGTACTTCTTCTATTACTGCTTCTGTAATATAATAATATAAAAGTTACATGGGTTTAGATCAAGGGATTTTGTTCTTTAACTTCTACTACCTGTGTAGTGGAAGCACATTTCCTCTGATTATACTTTTCCATTTACACACTGGACTTTTACTTGTAATAGAGTATTACTTTGTTTTATTAAAGGATCGGAATACTTCCTGTACTGCTGTGGATAAGTACAGTTGCTGTAATACAGTTCATTTCCAGGATATTGTTCAGCTTTAGTCACTGAAGACATGAAGGAAAAGAGCTAAAGACAGTTTGTCTGTGATAGAAACAGATACTGAGAGAGTCAAACTGCAGTGATCTAACCCGAGTCATCGCTCTGATCATCTGTCAACAGTCACAGCATGAGTCACTGTCGCTCAGATAAAGTCTGTTTTCTGCTGCATTTCTCTGTTATTTCACTTCACTGCCCCCCCCACCCGGGGAAGATGAGAACTGATAATGAGCTCAAACACACAACTGGTGTACAGTAACTACATTTACTCAATACGACACTTATCTGTGCTTTAGTCGGCAGATTTCCTAAACTTATTAGGATTTATTCCGATGCACTGTGCAAAATTAAACTCAATTTAAAAGTCTGAGATTAAACTAATAATTAATTAATTATTCACTCATTTGAAAATTAATCAGCAACTGTTTTTATAACTTGATTATTTATGTACATTTTTATTAAAATATGAAGTACCCTAACTGAATAGTTTTTATGGTTTTCAAATGTGCTGATTTGCAGCTTTTCTTCATCTTTAACCACAGTAAACATTTTAATTCAAACAGTACACCACAACACTTTCCTCACTATTTATTTTTATTTTATTTTACTGTCTTTCATTTAACAGTTCATGGATCAGATATAAATATATCAAAAATAATAATCATTGGTTTCAACCGTATACACACACTCACATATACGATGCATATTCACAGATTTCAGTTTACTGAGACCTGCATTTTAAATTGTCCTTGTGCTGAAAATATCACTATAATATACTAGTATTGCAGTAGTAGTAGTACAGTTCAAGATAAGGTAACTAGTATAAGGTAAAACTACACAGGTAAAACTATAATGGTGAAGGTTGATTTAAATGTACTTTCCTTCAACACTGTTTATTGGATCAGAATAACGGATGTGTTCATGTTTAAATGTCAGTTATGTGGCAGCAGGTAAAGGTGGAGCTGATTTTAACCCTTTATATTCTGACAGCTGCTTCATCCACAAGATAATATCAACATGTATTAGTTTGTTAAATTCTAAATAAAGGACATAAAGCATCAGATACATGTGGTGGAGGCAAAGTACATAAAATGGAAATAATCGAATTCAGTACTAGTACTTCAAAATTGCACAATGATACTGTATACACTTAAATATATACAATAAATACATTTACTTAACATTATGAAAGCAG
The DNA here is from genome assembly GCF_900324465.2 of Anabas testudineus. Taxonomy (NCBI): domain Eukaryota; kingdom Metazoa; phylum Chordata; class Actinopteri; order Anabantiformes; family Anabantidae; genus Anabas; species Anabas testudineus. Next base: position 24,933,134 of record NC_046618.1, on the reverse strand, counting down.
GATTTTATCATGGAGTATTTCTAAAGTTGGGCCCAGCTGTTCACCTGTCTCTCTCTCTGTGTCTTTCTGTCTTAGTGCTGGCCAAGCTGATCTGGGACCTGCAGTCCTTTCTGTCTGTTCTGGACTCGGAGAACCTGAGTTACATCGCTCAGGCTCAAAAGAAATCCATCTCTGATCTGCTGTCCAAACTGCAAACACACGACACCCCGGGTAAGAATTCCTCAGCACTGCTTCTGTCATCTCACCTCTTTTTCTTCTCTATGTGTGAGTTTTAATATGAATTCTGTTGTTTTTATGTTTTTATCTTTGCAATAGAAGAGGTTAATGTGTGAACTAACTGTTCTTTTGTCAAAGTAAAAAGACACGTCACTCACGACAAGCAAAAACGCTCACAAAGAGGTAAAAAGTGTCCGACATAAAGCCGCAGTCGTACGTTTACTTACTGCTCACTCGTCGTGAACTTACAGTAAAAGTAATTTTACAGATGTCTTTGAACTGATCTTTTTTTGGGGCACAATGATCACACAACTTCTTTGACATCGTCAATAGCAGAAAACCCCAAGAATGTGGTTCACGGGGTTTGATTCATTTGGGGTTTGTGACATCAACACCCAGGGTCAAAAATAAACAGAGGTCACGCTGAGGTCAGGACGTTGGGTAAACCATTCTAGAATCCTGCTTCATCTATTCCACAACCAGCTTTGATGTGTGTTTGGGATCATTGTCCAACTGTGTCCACGTTTCTACTCGTAGCTGATGGTTTGAGGTTACGCTGAAGAATTCTGAGGTAATCCTCCTCCTCCATTATTCATCCACTCTGTGCAGAAAACAGTCCCAGAGCATGAAGCTCCCCCCACCGTGTTTAAAACTAATGCAGTACTCTGTTTTCGGGTTGAGTGCCTCAGTTTTACTCCTCCAATCAGCATTTGTCTCACTGACCACGAAACTTTTCCTCCATAATGTTTTTTGTGTCCAAGTGATCCACTACAAACTTTAGTTGAGCCTCAAAGTGCCAATTTTGGAGCAGGAGTTTCTTTCTCGGACGGCAGCCTTTCAGTCTGTGAAGACAGTGAGATTAGTGTTCCAGCAGTAATCAGTTCAAGGGAGACCTGAGACCGGAGCCATGAAGGATCCTGGGTTGGTTCTGACCATCTGAACCTCTGACAGACAGTTTGGGTTTTCTTGCAGATCTTGGAAAGTGGCTCCACCTCCAAATAACTTATATTTATGTTCAATTGTTTGATGTTGTTCTCACATGTGCATGGAGCAGAGAGGTTAGCAGCTGTAGTCCATCAGAACCACAGACAGGAAGCTAAGAGGCCTTTCAAAGTAGATAACCCAACATGAATGAATCGTTTTGAACCAGGTTTTCTTCTATTAAAGATTTATGTAATTAAATTACAGAAGTATTGTGAAGTCCAGAGTTTCCTTGAAGTTAATGAGAGAATGAAAACATCCCTTTGTGTCATAAATCCATCCATGGTGATAAATCTACTGTTTGTTGTGTTTTCAGTGGAAGATGCTGAGTACATGATCATGAGCTGTCCGGCATTGTCTCCTAGCAACGAGCTTGTAGACTCACCTGTCACAGGTACTCTGACACTGAGAAGATGTTTCCACCATGATGTGAAGTTAAAGTTAAACTCAACCAGTGTTGTAGGATAAAGCAGAATATCTGCAGTCATTACAAGTCTTAACTTTGTTGAACCTGCAGAAACTGTGTTTGGTTAATTACGAACAGTTTGAAATCAGAAGTCTGTTTGTTATTGCAGACAGGTTCCAGACCTCGGATCTGGTCTCAAAGCAGGATTCATTAGTCTGGCTGAGGAACGGGGTGAGTATCAACAGACAAGGTTGGATAAAAGTACATTTACTCAAGTACTGTATTTAGTTTTGAGCCACTCATACTTAACTTTGTACCGATATGAAGCCTTATTATCCATTAAACTCCTGTTTAGCTGCAGTAATGTTTAAAATAAGCTCCATCTACATCAGTAAAACACTACAAACACATTAATTAATGAAAAATAATAAGACAACAATGTATTTAAACATTTTTTCTGCAGTGACTTTACTTTTCAGACTTAAAAATACATTTTCCTGGTTATTCTTACATCCTCAAATAAGATTTGAGGAAAGCAGCACTTTCACTTGTTATTAAGTACTTTCATAATGTGCCATTAGTACTTTTATTTAAGTACAGGACCTGAGTACTTCCTCCTCCACCGATCAACACACAGCAGCAGTAAAATGCTGCTCACTCTGCTCTGAATGACAGACTCCAAACATTGTCGTACACAAACACTGCTCGTGTGTGTTTCTCTTCTTCTTGAGGTTAAAGAAAAGTGGTCGGGAGAAAAAAAAGGTTTTTCTGGATCCAGAAGTAGTAACAGAGGGAGAACTGGTCTGTGATGTGGGTCACTAATGACAGACTGAGTCCTCCTGAGGTTTGGGAGGAGACGGCCGGGTTACAGAGTGTGTTGGAGGGAGTGACAGGATGTTCACTGTTTACACATGAGGCCATCTCTCCTCTATCTGTCGTCCTATTGGCTGAGAGCTCTGCACAGGGAGGAAGTGGTCACTAATGGCAGCTGATTAGCATCTGGTCTACGTGATGAATGGATAGAAAAGAAACACACACACACACACACACACACACACACACACACACACACACACACACACACACACACACACACACACACACACACAGAACTGTGTACAGTACCACCACCCACACTCACCATTCCCCTTTAATTTAATTTAACCCTTAACTTTATCCTGAGGCACAGGTGGTACACAAGCACACAAACCTAATACTCAGAAGCAGAAATACCACTTCAATTCTGTACTTAAGTATTAAGCCCATGCTCTGAAATTTACTTGATAAAAAAAAAGTACAATTACTTTATTAAGTATTTAAACTATTTTATATTTAATGCTGTAATCCATAATAAAATATTACGTTTTTTTTGCTCAGTACAGGTGTATAACTAACAATGTACACCTGCTACTAATACTGCGCAGTATTAGTTAGGATACAACAAACAATATGTTGTTCTTCTACTGCAATGAAATAGAAATATATGACCACATCACACTGTAACTTTAGATGCTTTAACATGTTCAGTCATTGATTTCTGCAGCTAATTACTATAAATGCTACAAACAATGAAGTATAACCAAGTTAAATGAGATGAGATATAGAATAGAATAGAATGGAATAACTTTATTGTCATTGCACGCTGTACAACAAAATTAAAGTGCAATCATTTCGGTAAGATAACTCATACAAAACACCGAAAATAAGAGAACAGAGCCGCTGCGTCTATGCACGCCGCCATCTTCTAGTACTTACACAGCAATGAAAAAAAATGTGGATGCCGCCTCCTAAGAACTACGTTCCTATTCAACGGAACTTCAACTGTGATTATGGTGTTATGTTCCACTACATACAGATTAGTAACATTTAATTATTCTAAACTATAGTCAGCGACAGCAGAAACAACTGGTTCCTAACTATCATCCAAATAAGTGGAAAACAGAAAACATGCGGCTGTCGTTGGGTTACAGTTACAGTTTTGTATTACTGCAGTATAGTTGAATAAAACAGTAACTGTAAAAACTTTTTTTTTTAATTTGTGAAATTTATCTATAAACTTTGTTTATGTCAGAACCAGGGTCCTGCGGTGCCACCTCATCCTCCTGGGGGTCTAGGAGGAGATGATGAAGATACCTATGAAGAGGCAGAACCCTACGTACCTGCTGACACGACGGTGTCTAATACTGGTATAAACACACACACACACACACACACACACACACACACACACACACACACACACACACACACACACTAACAATGACGTTCCTCTGCAGAGAAGGCAGACTCAGACAGCAGCCACTACGAGTCGTACGGTGAGGAAGAGGACGATGATGAGGGTGAGGGGCTTGTGAAGGACAGAGCTCACTACATCCAGTGGAGCGCCTCCCAGCCCTGCCTACGTCCCATCCCTGAGTCCCGGCTCTGTGGTTACCTGTGGAGGAGGAAGTGGCTTGGACAGTGGACCAAACAGCTGTTCATCATCAGGAACAACGTGTTACTGGTGAGATGGAAAGTACTGCAAGCAAAGGTAGCATAAGAAATAAGCCAAGCTAGATCTCTGCGCCTTCAGGTAATGAATCAGGTGTCGTCATCTGAACATCAAACGACAAGTGACCTGGCAGAAATTCTGTCCAATATCAGGAGTCATAGAGTCAGGGCTTAAATTGAACAAAATCTGTACAGAGTCTGGCTTAGGGCAGATTTAACTTTGTGAGTCTTCACCTGTAACTCGTCTTAAATCTGTTTCCATCTCATTCTGTGTGCGTCAGTGTTATAAATGTGCTCAGGACCTGCTGCCTCAGCTGGAGCTGAGCCTGCACGGCTGTCAGCTCGCCTACAAGTCCAAGAGCAGCAGGAAGATCCAGCACCAGCTCAAACTGGTCCTGCTGGGCTCTGAGACACTGGTGCTGGGATACAACAGCTTCCAGCAGGCTGACGAGTGGAGGAAGGTAGGTCACACTTACACACACACACACACTTCTGTACTTTAAAGTAGTGTTATATATGTTTGTGTGTGTGTCCAGGTGATAGAGGAGGTGAGTGTTGGAGGTGAAGCGGAGTCATCGTCTCTGATCCGATCAGACCGGCCGCTATCCTGCAGGGTGAGAGACTCCAACTGAGTTCTCTTTAGCCTAAACATAAACCGTGTTCCAACCTGAACCGTAAAACCAAGTCCTAATGCTCAACCAGCCCCCTGAAGTGTCTCATTAAGAGAACAGCCTCCTTATTAAGTTCCTGATCATTTTGTCTCTTCCTTCAGTCCAGTACAGTCCCGACCGACTCTGAGGATGAGAAACCTTCACTTCGCTGCAGCCTCGACACAGACAAAGGTACAAAGGATCTGGACACATCACTGTCCTACTGTCTACAGAGTGACCTGACCCGGATCTTCTTGACTGATGATTCTGATTCTTCCCGACAGGTTTCCTGAATGTGCTGATGAACTGTCAGTGGCAGAGTTTGGCGTGTCAGGTGGAGTCCGGCGTCCTCAACATGTTCGCAGATGAGGAGAAGGACGAGAGAGGGGAGGTGAAGAGGGAGCGATCCCCTCAGTACACCGTCCAGCTCAGGGGGTGCGAGGTCAGAGCTGGACCCGACACCCACCACTCCTTCAGGATCACACTGAGCATGCTCGGTGACCAGGTCGCTGTGCTGGAGGTGGGAGTCCGTCAGAAAACGACACCTTGTTCATTAAACTCATTCACACAGTCGTGTCCTCACTCGTCCCTTTCGTCCTTCAGGTCAGTAGTTCAGAGGAAAAGGAGCGATGGATGGAGCTGCTGCAGGACGGAGCTGCCAATCACAGTCACCATGACAACAGCACACAGGAGCACAAAGGTGGAGCTCTCAGGTGAGGGCGGGGTTTATTTAGACAGCCACTCAAGAAACCAGCTGTCCACTGTCCACTGTCCACACTGCTTCACTCCCATCAGTTAAAATCAAGGGAAACTAATTCAGACAGTTTGTTGACGGGTTTTGGGGAAACTCTGATCCAACCCTTTATTTTTCTTTCCCTCCTCAGTGGGCTGCAGACTCGGAGGTTTCCCACCTCCAACACCTACATGGACGACCCCTTCCACGTGAGAGAGACAGGCAGAGACCAGATCATCTACTCCAACACCTCCATACTGGAGCACATGGTGAGACTCCAGTCTCAGGAGAGATGTGAACAAGGGTTTGATCTGAGGTCCTGGGTCCAAGTAGAGAAGATGGTGCTGACTCTAAACTACAACTCACTTTATCTTTTTATTAACGGGCCCTGACTAATTCAGGGGATCCGGTATCAGACTTAATTGTACAGTAGCCCGTCCCCCTGTCCACAGAGGAAAGTTCGGACTAGTCCAGGTTATTTTATCTGTGATAAAACTTTTTAATCTGCGTTTGTTTTTCAGCTCCGCAGCTCTGACGAGGCAGTCCGCTGCAGCTCGGTACCGTCCAGAGACTCAGTGACCTACAGCAACACGGTCTTCAGCGGCCACAGTGAGCAGAACATTTATACAGGAGGATTATTCTGATAGGAACCTGAGCAATAAGTTAAAGATAAAGTTCAGAGGAGGAAATCAGTGATGAATAGAAGACATTAGCCAACCAAAGTAAAAACTGCATCAATGAAGGTGTGAAGGATGAAGGAATCGGATTAATATTATCAGCTGTGGTCCTGACGGTCCAATCAGTGAGACACCACCTGTGATGAAGGGGTTTCTAGAAAACTGCTCTCACTCTGGAACAATTTCTACATCATCGAGTTTAAATTAGAGACTGATCTTGTCTTTTTGAATGTTCCAGATAAGAAGGTGGCTGAAGTGGAGCGCGGAGTTCAGAAGCTGGAGCTGACCGGGAAGAGGACGGTCCAGCTGAGGGCGGGCTCTGAGATCAATCTGGCATCTGCTGGGAAGCAAAACAAACGCACCTCTTTTAGACAGTCGCTGGCCGTCTGCACTGAGCGCGCTCAGGTGAGAAAATCAGTCCACATGATGGACACAACCAATAGAAACGGATCAGACCGATCAGGTTCTGATGGGAAAAGGCAACATGCAGGAAATCAGAATCAGATCAGCTCATTTAGACAGAACAAGAATAGGAATAATTATTTTATGTTATTGACATTTGCACCATTTTATACCTCAGACAGCAACAAACTTATTTTAAGAATCCGCTGATTATCTTCTGCTCATCAAAATAATTGAAAATGTGTTAAAATGAATGAAAGAAAAAAGAAAAAACTTGCCCACTTACTTTTCTCTTTTCCCCTGATCGGCTCTTCCTGTATCTTAATTATTAAAATTTTGGTGGAGTAGAGTTTTAAATAGCATAAAATCTATTTCACAGTACTTAGTTAATGTGCTTCCCACCACTGCTCCAGTCACTGGTTTCACTAGTTTCACTGGTTTGGTTTTGGGTAACCTGTGCTGCTCTCTGCTGGTCCAGGCAGGTTTCCTGAACCCTCTGCTGCGACGGACAGCCTCGGCTAAAAACACTCTGAGACGAGCTCCGTCAGCGCTGTTCATCGAACACGGGAAGGTTTTCCAGAGGAGGAAGGTGAGAGTCCCACAAACACAGAGTCCAGAATCCCACAAACACAGAGTCCAGAATCCCACAAACACAGAGTCCCACAAACACAGAGTCCAGAATCCCACAAACACAGGTCCAGAACCACAACACAGAGTCCAGAATCCAATCACAACACAGAGTCCAGATCCCACAAACCAGAATCCCACAAAACGAGTCCAGATCCCACAGAAAACACGAGTCCAGATCCCACAAACACAGAGTCCAGATCCCAAAACGAGTCCACAAGAACAACAGAGTGAAAAAAAACACAGAGTCCAGAATCCCACAAACACAGAGTCCAGAATCCCACAAACACAGAGTCCAGAATCCCACAAACACAGAGTCCCACAAACACAGAGTCCAGAATCCCACAAACACAGAGTCCAGAATCCCACAAACACAGAGTCCCACAAACACAGAGTCCAGAATCCCACAAACACAGAGTCCAGAATCCCACAAACACAGAGTCCAGAATCCCACAAACACAGAGTCCAGAATCCCACAAACACAGAGTCCAGAATCCCACAAACACAGAGTCCAGAATCCCACAAACACAGAGTCCAGAATCCCACAAACACAGAGTCCCAGAAACACAGAGTCCAGAATCCCACAAACACAGAGTCCCACAAACACAGAGTCCAGAATCCCACAAACACAGAGTCCCACAAACACAGAGTCCCACAAACACAGAGTCCAGAATCCCACAAACACAGAGTCCCACAAACACAGAGTCCCAGTGTTAGTACTACTGTTGTCAGTTTGTTAACACCCCGTTTACACTGAGTCTAAATCCAACTTATTAGTTGAACTGGACAGAATTTTCTAAAGAGCTCTTTCTGTTATACGGACGTACTTTACTCTCTAGTCATAGTACTCTTCATGCAGAGCAGCCTATTCAACTTCAGTGAATCTAATACTAGTAGTTTACAATAAGTCACTGAATTATTAATGAGAAATGAAAATAAATTCTAATGATTCAACTGTATTTTCTTTTGACTGTTCAGACATAGTGAACTAAAAGTACGATATTTGCCTCTGAACTGTAGTAAAGTCTGAGATGAAGTAGCAGTAAATGGAAATACCTCCACTCTGTACTCGAATACTATATTTATGAATAATTCAGATCTAATCTTTATTATTTGTGGACTAAATAATGAACTAGTTTTGTTTGTTTGTGTGTCTTTGATTCATTTTACCTGCTGTGTTACTGTCGACTGATTTCTCAGGAGTGGGAAACCAAAGCTGCTGCTTGACGACCGACATTTACAGCGTCAGGATGTGAAGTGGAATTATCACCACTTTCTGATGTGGAGTGACTGTGTTGGAGTCTCGAACGACCCTGAACAACAGTGACTCAGCCTCCTCCTCCAACCTCCACCGAGCTTTTTCATTTTCATGTGAAACACTTGACTTTTTCATAAAATAACCAAACACAGTTCATCCAGCTACAGACTGTACACAACGGACTGTATGAGGTACTGAAACCTTGTTCTGCCTCATCGTTAGATACTCCAGTGTGTTACTGGACCAAAGGAAACATTACGGGGTTCACATGAAGAAATCAAGCGTCACAAACCAACAGAAACCAGCACGTTCAGATACTGAGGCTTCCACTTAGTGTTGGTACAAGACGTAACAAGACAGGAAACACCCATTTTATCTTTTAACCTAATCTAACCCTGATGCTTTATTAATTCTAACGCAGCTGAATTCAATCAGAGTCAGACTGTGCTGCTGATGTTGGGATGAAGAAAGAGGAAAATGTATGAAGAGCATGACACATTTTGACATTTGACTCATTTTCAAAGAAAGAAGTTTCTAACCAGCAGTAAAATCAGTGTTGGGTCTGTTTTGTGTAGTTTTTGTTGAATCCCACTGTGCTGTGCTGTGTAAATTTGTGGTATAAGTGAATTAGTTTTTCTGTATTTGTTTAACACTATGTTATCTGCACCGTGTTACATACTGTATATGACACTAATACGTATCCTTATTGTTCATTACCACGACCTTCACCTTTATATTTACTGTGTTTTGTATTCATGGGAAAGTCTCTTTGTCAGATTTTGACTAAACACTGATTTGCAAATTTATAGTTTTACATTTTATTGTGAAGGTTTCAATATTTCACTGAATATAATGAGATTGATTTCCAACAAAACTCAGTTATAACTCTTTCAAATTTCAACACAAAGATGAGAAACCCATTTTTACACTTTCTAAAAACATCGGTATCTCAGGTAACTCGTCCATAAATCGGCCTGCAAATCACAGAAAAAGACGCTCCTCATTATCTGCAAAACTTCACTAAGAATTATTAGTTTTAAAGTTTTCTTCAGTATGAAAATATTCTACTGACAGTTTTGGGAACATAAATCAGTTTTCTGCAAACAGGAGCTTCTAGTATCTAATTCGGCACAAATTTAATGCTGTCAAATAGAAGCCACAGTCAAAAAAGGAACGACCACAAATTCAGATCTGGACTGTTTCACCCACGACGCAGTGCGCGCCCAGACTCAGACTCACCTGCACGAAGGTCTGAGTCCGGCATCAAATCCTCCTTAATGTGATCAGTGTCCAGCCTCGGTACCACTCAGCAAACCTTCATCACAGCGGATCAGAGGCTTGTGGCATATTTAGCCAAAGCACCTGCGGGTCAGGTAAAATCACAGGTGTGTTTGATGTTTAGTCCCCGGATGGTGAATAAACGTTAATGTTTTATTTATGCAGGCGGAGGTAATTCTAATATTAATATTAACAACCAGCGTTTACAAACTAACCTAGACCAGGACCAGGTGTGACCAACAGTGTTTCCACAGGAAACGACAGAAACACATTCTATCAGAATAAAATAAAAAAGAAATAAATAAACAAAAAGGTCAAAAACAGAAGTCTGTTCTCAGCCTCTGTTTAGGATTTATTGAGTTTTGATGAGTTTTATTCACGTTTGTTTCACTTTGGTTTTATCTTTAGAAACACTGGACACTTTTTCTATTTATTATTATTATTATTGGATTTTTGCAGAACAAAAATCTCTTTTGCCAATTTGATGACGTCAGAACCAAAAAGCTGTTGTTATACCACTGTATAAACAAGGCGACCACATGACTTCATCTCACCATCAGTGAGCCTCCAGTTTATGATCTGAACTCTCAAAACAGGATAACGAATAATTCAGACACTTGTTTTGATATTTTTAGAAATCCCAATCGATCACACGTTCACTGACGTGTTTGATGTCGTAGATTGAAGGAACCAGAAGTGCCAACATGCTGTTTTAGTGTTCAGTGCAGCAGAGAAAGTTTCCTCAAAGCAAATAGAAACGCTCTTTATTGTAACTCATGGTTAATCATTCACGTCACCATTCATCTGTTACATCACCTGCATCCAGATATGAAAACAACAACAACAAGAATTATTCTTATATTGTCATTCAGTGGTTCAGTATGTACAGCAGCGGAGCGGCTTCACACGTGGGGGCGTCATCGTCAGTGAGTCTGACCTTTGACCTTAGTGTCAAGAGTCCAAAGAAACAGAGCAGGTCAAACTTTTAAGTGCTTGTGTCGTTACTTAAATATATTTAAATATAAATATGACATCATCAGCATTGTGACATCATGCTTTCTATTATCAGACACGCCGACAGTGACGCGCCTCCACGAAGTCGCCCCGCCTGATAAAATAAGTGAACAAAAACAGAATAAAACACTTTAAATGTAAACAACAATCTTTGTGTCGTCATGGTGTTAATCACGTCAACCCAAGTCAACCAATGAGAAACAGCGTCAGAATCATTCCTCAACTAATGAAAGAGAAAGAAAAGGGGAAATCCTCTCAACGTAAAGTGACCAATGCTCGCTCTTCATCCAGTTTTGCTGTTTTTCTGTATTTTTATTTTATTTTTTATTGTTGCACAGATACAGGAAGCGTGCGGTGGTGGCGCTGTGTGTTGCAGGACTAGGACCCGTGTGTGATTCGTGAATTTGTGTCTACAGAGCTGTTGGAGCTGCATATTAACTTACACACTGCTCCTTTAAACAGCTGATTCAGTCCTTTAAACAGCTGATTCAGTCCTTTAAACAGCTGATTCAGTCCACAGTTGATTTAGTTTTATTGCAGTTCAGATTCAGATTGAACTCATCCCTGTGTGTGGAGATCAGATAAGATGCTGGTGGACGTTATTAGTCTGCAGATTTACTGTGTGTCAGTGTGTTCGTGATGAAGACGCTCATCAGTTCAGCTCGTCCAGTGATTTCCCATCATTCCTCTGTCGTCTTTAGGTTCAGTAAAGTCCACAAACACGAGTCCGTTTTCATGTCTCTCTCTTCGTGTTTGATATAATCCACTTTTTAAAATGACTTCACATGTGTAAGATTTTAATAACAAACATGCCACTTCTCTATGTAGGTTAAAAAATAGCTGCACATCATTTGGTCACTAAGCAACATATTCAACACTAAATGTCTGATTGGACAAACCAGAGCCGTGTGGAGACAGACAACAACCAAACTGTGTCTCTGCTCTAAACTCTGGGTTTAAAGGTTTCTATTGTTCCACACTGCAAACATCTCTCAGTACGTGTCTTTGTAGATAAACGGGGCAGTGGCTTCTGCTGAGCAAGAAGAGCAAACGAGGAGGAGACGGTTTGATCGATGGCAGCTGAACTTCCACTAAAAGCAGCAGGTGTGAAGTGTGTCCACATAGTTTGGGTCATATAGTCTAAGCAGACGTTAAGACTCTTGAAAACGTTTTGTTTAAATGTCTGAATGGACTTATTTCACCTGGATAAACCTGTAGCAGGACTGTGGCTGCTTCTTCCTTCATGCCACAGATCCAGATGCTGAACAGAGTCGCTGTCAGCTGGATGTGACATCGATGACTTCACTCTGACACCATCAAACCGCCTCCGTGTTTTTCTTTTTCGGCGCCTTCGCTGTGACATCATAGGTGGCTAAGCCAATAGGAACGATCCTTTTTTAAAGATCGTCAGCGTCAGGTCTGTGCTGAGAATCCGCAGGAATGTTGGTTTAATGCCCGACTGCAGCTGGAGGCTCGATAACTAAATATTTCCCTCACTTATTACTATTAAATATTAAAATATATCTGAGTCAGAACAAACGGCAGAAACAGCGTCGTGATAAATACTGTCTCAGCGTGTTTAGACGTTTAGCATTAACTTCATTTCCCAGAATTCCACCACTACAGCTGAGCTTCACACATGATAAGCAGATTAACTGTCAGGTGCAGACTCCGGCTGATCTGAAACCTCCTCCCTTCACAGATCCAGACCAGAGGACTGAATGTGGAAACAAACCCGCTGCTTGTCTGAAAATCTCCTCCACTCTGTATTTTAATGACCTTTAACAGACATTGTGAGACTGGAGCTTATTTTATGAGCAGCTGTGAAACAGGTGACGTGCAGGTGAAGTGAATCTACACGCTGCGTATCCTCTGCTGCAGCTGTGTGTGTGTGTGTGTGTGTTCGTGTGTGTGTAGGGGTGTTTGTGCTGTTAATAATGACGTCCGTGGTTTCAGGATCCTGGCAGTGAAACAGGAAGAGCAGGTCTGAGCAGCGTCAGAAGAGACAGACCTTCTTCTTCACGTTGTTCCTCTTCCACAGAGAGAGGCGGTCGAACTCCTCGATCGTCATCCCGAAAACACTGAAGAACTCCTCCTGAGACAGGTGTCGCTGCAGGAGCGAGACACAAGAGAGGTCAGTGGCTGGAGGTCAAAGTCTCTGCACACAGAGCACAACTGGTTTTACTCATAAGTGGAAATATCAACGAGTATCTGCAGCTAAATTCACTCCAGAAAACAGCTTGAAAATAAAACTATATCAAATCAGCTTCATCTGCTGATCGAGGTCGGATCACATTCCCAACAGGGAAGGTTCTTAAAAAGTCTTACATTCAACAGATCTTTTTAGTTCCTAAAAAAGGCTTAAAATGATGACTCAAATATAACCCACAACGTTTTACCTCCAGTCTGGTTCTGTCCACACCAGGAGGCAGTTTGCTGCGTCCTCTGTGAGTCACCACCAGCATCTCGTACGGGTAAATCTGCAGATGTCACTCGTTTTAGTAAGAGGATTATTCCACGATATCTCTCTAAAACATGAAACCAAACCTACAGTCCGTGCACTAAATCCTCCACTAGATGTGAATGAGAACGTGATAAACTGTAACTCTCTAATCATTATAAAAACAAACACGGGGCTGTCACCTTATGCTCCAACATGCTGGGGAGGGAGTTTCCTCTGTCCATCCTGGAGTCTCCGTTCTGACACACACACACACACACACACACATCAGATCACATTAGCATCAATAACACAGTCACACTCACGGATGTTCGTACATTTCTGCACATGAAGAGTCGGGATTTACCTGAAGAGCTGCAGACAGAGGAGGAAAAAAGAGACAGAAACGTTAACGAAAACCTGCAGCAGGTGAAGAGAACGGTGTAAAAACATGAAATATGATGCAGGAGTTTTTACTGGAAAGGTTCCTCTGAATTCACAAAACATTATCTGGTATTTGGTTGTTAATTACTAGAAAGGTTTCCACAGATGGCATAAAGGGACGTTGAAAAGGCAGACATCAAGACATCAATATTATCAAGTTAGCACAAATATGTTTGAGTCTTTTCTATTATTATTGTAAAATAAAGAGTTTAGATGAAGTCAACTTTTCCACTGGCTGTGATTCTGCAAATAAAGGAGCTTTAATTTTCATTCATGCAGATGTGAGATCAATAATCTGTAGTTAAATCATAAAGTCCAACTTAAAGGGCGCTTACACACTTTTCTGAAGCTTCCACTTGTTTCACACATCGTGACATCAACAGATTCTGGATGTGACACGTCTGATATCTACTAACATGCATGTACATCACACAGAGACTTGTTTTCCAATTTAAGTCTTTGAGTAGCAAAGATTTTATATTCTTACCACGAGTTCTTCATAAAGTTACAGAAATTAAGAATCTTCACAGTGAGATGTTCTGAATCAGGTGTTGAAAGATTAATTTACCTGCAGGAGTTTTGTCGGAGGAGCTGAACTCTGCCGACTGGAGCTGGAAACAAACACAAACATTTAAATCATCACTGACGTCTTCAAACTGCGACTGAACGTTTCGTGTTCAGTGATACTCACCCTGGACAGGCCCGTCTTAGAGGCCGCTGGGAAATACACGGACTTAGAGATGTGGGAGCCTGGAGGGACGAGAACGGATTGAAAATAAAGATCGAAGTGAAAATTAATTTATTAACCATCACACAAATGTTTTCACACGTGGAAATAAAACATTCACTCAAGATAAAAACTAGTTTTTTCACTGGAAAACTAATGATCATCCAGCAGATTTTACTGTTGGTGTTTCTTTACCCGTGTTTTGGCTGCGGTCCGGCAGGGAACGGGTCTTCCTCCTCAGAGGAGCTGCCGTCTTCCCCAGCTCCTCCTTCAGGATGATTTTTCCCAGATTGGACTGAATCTGAGGGAAGAAAGTCGAACTCAGCAACTGACAGTGTTTGTGTTTGTGTAGATTAAATTAAATATGAAATGAGTTGAGTCACATCCGAGTCTCTGACCTTGTTCAGTTCCTGTTTCTGAAGCGCTCGGAGTCCCCACACTTCATCATCCAGCTCTCCATCCTCCTCCTCATCTTCATCCTTCTGCTCCTTCTTCCTCCACTCCTTCTCTGGAGAGAGGAGACAGGAGATAAGGAGAGGAAACAAGGAGAGGAGAGAGGAAACATGGTAAGTGGAGAAAAAGAAGAAAGGAAAGGAGAGAGGAATCAAGGAGAGGAAAAAAGAAACATGGTGAGGAGAGAGGAAGTAAGAGGAGAGGAATCAAGGACATGAGGCAGGAAATGAGGTGATGAAACAAAGATTTTTAAAAAATACAGGGAGGTAGGTAAGGAGAGAAAAGAAATAGAAAAGAAAGGAGAAGGAAAGGAAAGGAAACTAGTTAAGGAAATGAGTGTGTGTTCAGGTCGTACCAATCACAGCCAGGGAGGGGGGGCAGGGCCAGAACTCGGTCTCTATCTTGCTGGGCTGGTTCGGGTCTGGAGGCTGAGCTGCTGGAAACTTTGACGACTCGATGATCAGATCCTCGATGTGTTTCCCCTGAGGAACCGAAGGCGACGACAGGTCTGCACACACACACACACACACACACACACACACACACACACACACACACACACCCTTCAGTTCTGTAACTGGACACATGGTGGCGCTGTGGTTACAATAGTTAAATAGTGGAAACTCTTCAACACGGCTTTTCACAAAAAAAGAGGTGTTTCTATTATTTTGTCCAGACTCAGGTGCGTCTGTACCTTGTTTGTAGATCGGAGGCTTCTTGTAGATGTTGGTGCCGTTTTCTGGAACAAAAAAAAAAGAAGCAGGATGTTAGAAAAACAGATGTTTGATTCATCCAGCTGTGAAAAAACAGATGTTCTCCAACAACGTTCTCTCTGGATTCAGGTGAAACCAGGAGGAAGGAGACTAAGTGGGTTCTGACCGGGCCTGTGGAAGTGCTGCACGGCGCTCTTGGTACCAGAGACGTGTGTGGTGGGTGTGTTTGGAGCGTTTGGTGTGTGTGGCGTCGACGGTGTGTGTGAGCTGTGCGTTCTGCTGCTGGTCTGGATGGTGGAACTAGGAGAGGATCCTCCAGGAGACCGGTTCTCCAGCCAGTCCTTAGGCAGGTTCTGGAAACACAGGAGCACAGGAGAAATGTTGGAAGACGACTAACGGAGAACAACTCCACATTCACAACATGTTTATGTTCAGGTTCAGGTGAGGGGGGGGGGCGGTCTTACCTCAGGAGAGGGAGGAGGAGAGATGGAGCGAGGAGACAAGGACCTCTGCAAGGAAGGAACAAAAATAGATGAAAGAATAATAAAAATAGAATCAGAGAACAAAGTAGAAACACAAACACACAACTGTCGACTTCAGTGATTTTAAAACCCACGTCTGTTTACAATGATGAGTTCAAGTGAGGTCGTAACTTACAGCGTCACACAGAAAAGTGGTTGTTGTAAAACATAAACTAGAGAAATAAGTTTAATTAATATAGCGCTATACTACATACAGTATATTATCCAACACACAGAAAGGCTGTGCAGCTTGTCCCCGTTGTCTTCTTGTTGTTGCACACACACCGTCTCAGCTGTGGTAACGAGCTGTCTGATCTCTACACAGCAGATTGATGTCTCATGTTGCAGCCAGACTCCGAGTTAACCAACCGGCAAACTAACCCACTGTCAGACCAGCCACAGCTGCTGCTTTTATCCAAAGTCATTTACAGTGAACAGACACACAAACAAGGACGTGAGGTTCAGGGACTGGTCCGAGGACACTTTGACATGTGGATCAGAGAAGCCAGAGATGATGATGGACAACCTGCTTTAACCTCCTGAGCCACATTAAAAGAAGCTGAATTAGCTGTTTGCAGCTACTGTTTGTGGTGTAACAGTGAAGGTTCAGTCTCACTGAAAACTTAAAATCATGATGATTTTAGGGAAGTTCTTCAGCTTCAAAGGATCTTTTATGTAATTTAATAATGACGGATCGTAGATAACAAAGGGCTAAATCACAAAACGTGTGTGTTTACGTTAAACACAAGTTAAACTACAATCATTTCCTGCTGTTTCAACTTCAGAACAGTTGCATGCTCCTCTCAGCTTCACCTCAGTATTGGTGCCACACACACACTTTATAATAAATACTGTATATTCTGCAGCTTCACCAGACTCCTGCTTTACAACACCACATTTTAAAAATCACCTCCAGGGGGCTGTAGCTGTAGTGCGGCTGGTAGATCATCAGGTCTGGTCTCTCTATATCCAGGATGGCTTTGTCTCTAGGTAACGCTGCCAAGTCCTTATAACCGATGATGCCGTCCTCCACTCTGGCCTGTGGGGGGAGGAGAAGGGAGAAGGGGGAGGGACGAGAGGGGCGCACAGATTACAGATTACTGTCTCAAGATTAATCTGAAGGATAATAGAACTTGATCTGTGAGTGTGTGTCTCACCACGATGGCGGCAGCAGGGGATCCTGGGATGCTGGAACCTCTCAGTGATAACACACTCCCTGGAGACGTCTGAGCCAGCTGCTGCTAACACACGCACACACACACAGGTCAGAGGTCAAACACAATTGATATTCAGCCAATGGAAGAGAAATTCAGATAATGAAAGAATCGATGAGGATCAATTAGGCTCCTGCTCAGGACAACGAGGCCAAGTGTTCAGGTTTCTATTGGCTGTTAACAATTCTTGATAAAAAGCTGATTAAATGTCCACAAAGACACAAAAACAGACACACAGAGACGTAAAATGAGCCAAAAAGGCCTTAAACAACCACAGAGAGATCACAAAGACATGTGAAGTGACAGCAAACAAAAAAAAAAACACATTAAGGCCAGAAGAAACTAAAACAGCCACACAGAGACGAAAAATAACGACAGAGACACAAGAAGATCAGAACGTCTGTAGCTCGTAGCTCCAACCACACAGAAGCTGTCACCAGCCCTGCAGCGTTTTACTGTCTTTCAGCTGCTAGTTTTTGTTTCGTATCTCCTGTTTTTAACTATTTCAAAGGTTCTAACTGAACTGAGCAAAGCGTCTGCATTAATATCTCATCATCTGTCCCCAGGTTCAGTGCAGCTCTGTTCTTATAGGGATTAAACAGCTGCAGTGAGGTTTCTGTCACTAGTGTCTGACGCTTAAATAAGAAAGAAACATGTGAAAACATGACTAACAGTTATGTTTTTAATTAAGATGCAGCTTAATAAAACCAGTGATTCAGTATCTTAGTTGGAGCGTCCAGCGCCTCAGACGTGAAGTTAACGTTGTGTTTACCTTTGGCATCATACTGACGGCTGATGGGTCAGTTCCTGAGGGAGACACAGACACAACATGGCTTCATACAACATACACCGTACGTATTGTATAAGACTGAGGCGAAGAACAGTTTGTAGTTTGTGAGTCTACGGAAAAACTGAAATGTGCTGCAGAGGTTTTCTGTGATGGACAGCTGCTGAACCAGAACCTTACTCAAACCAGGGTTGAGTCAACTACAGCAGAGGACAACACTCTGGAAACCACACGACCCTGTGGTCATCAGAGTCTGAATAACAATACAACATTTGGTCCAGAGGTGTAACAAACATCCAGAGAGCTCTGGAACAGGTTTCATCAAGGAGGTCTCTGTACATCGCTGTTTTCATCTTCGATCCTGACTTGTCTGAATTTCCCACAGGTGGAATTCAATCAGAAACTTCTCACTGACGATCAGTGAAAACAGGATGTACCACAGCTCATTTTGAAGTGTTGTGACAAAAACAGTGAATATTTATATATATATATGTGATTTTTAAATTTTTTATTTTTAATAAATAGAGGTTTTTAAGAACTAAACATGATGTTGGACGCTTCTCTATAATGTGGACACATGTGGCTCTGACTCTAGAGGAAACGGACAACAACAAAGATTTACCTGAACGATGAACTGTTTCTTTGTCCGGTTATTGTGTTCTTGTACATTAACACAACTCTCGGTACACTCGGCTCTGCTGCAGCTGCTGTGCTGCCAGTTCTGCATTGTCTGATGTGACCGACCGACACAAAGGGATCATTCCAGAGTCCACAGCTTTGTCCATCACATATAAACACACATGGAAGTCTGGGTAACATGCGGTCAGTGACGGGAAAAGTCCTGCACGCTCAGTCTGTGTGTGTGTGTGTGTGTGTGAGTGTGTGTGTGTGTGTGTGTGTGTGTGTGTGTGTGTGTGTGTGTGTGTTACCTCAGGGAGAGTAAGGGATCATGTCTGTTCTGTTTGTGTTTGAGGCTCCGCGGCCTGATCAGCACCTGAAACACACACAAACTCAAAGTGTGAAGTTTTCAAACTGAACTGAACAAATAAAAGACCAAATGTCGTTGATGCCGTCGATTCTGTATATTTGTCCTAAAACTCTCCAGCTAACATCAGGTGCTGCATCAGCTCATCGTGGTGGACCAGATTCTACCCGGTTCAGATTTTCTGCTTCTGATCAGATGCTGGTCTGTGACCTGCCCCCCCCCCCCACCTCGCTCCTCTAGTATTGATCTCGGCTGGTTTCTGGTGTCGCTGACACTGAATAATTCATGTGTAATCGTGTGGTTGACGGTCACTGGGAGCTGTGGACGAACAGACTGGAGAGATTTGTGGTGTCCGTCACACTAAAGTCTTGTTAACAGTGTGATTATGGTGCGTTCAAGTCAAATGGAAATTACAGAAAAGTACAGTGACAGAGGAAACTAAAAGCTTGTTGGGAACATCAGTGTTGATCCCACCACCTCTCACATGTCGAGCAGTGTCTGTATCACCTGAGCTAATTCCCCCATGTTCTTTTTTTGGAGCGCAAGGACATATATTCTAGGCCTGGGTGGGGTCCTGGGGCTCTTTTGCAGATGAAAAGTGCACACCTGATGAGGTGGCCAAGTGGTTAAGGCAACAGACTGCTAACTTATTGTGCTCTGCACGCGTGTGTTCAAATCCCATCCTCGTTGTCTCCTGACCTTTAGTTGTCACATCTTGATTTCTATCGAGCGTCAACATCAAAATAAGAAATAAGGCTAAAAACTAACGTTTGACTTATAAAGTGTTGTTGAGATGTGTTCAGGCTGAGTCACAGTGTATTTAATGTACTGGTTCTGACAACACAGACTCCATCACAACAAGAAGTTTTATCCAGGACATCAACTGGGTCTGGTTGAACATTTCCTGTAATGTGACGTCATACAACAACACTCTACATTAGAAAACCATATTCCTGGGGGATTCTTTTATAATATGAAAACAGTTTTTGCCAAAGATGAATCAGTTGCTGTGAAAACTTCAGAGTCGTGTCTGTTAGTGCTACAAACCTTTGTGCAGAGGTCTAATAAATGTGAAAACCAGTGAGTTTGTGGTTGGAAGATGTAACCTGATGAGACCCAATCCTAGTTTGGTTTCAAATAATCAAATGAGAGCGTGACAGAGCAGAGTAAGAGGATGTTTCATTGTATTAACGTCAAAGCTGAATGGAAAATTAAAATGGAGAAACCCTTAAAAGGCAGCTCTGCCCGTCTCTGGAGGGAGTTAGATTACAGTGTGACGTGACGACGTGATCAATAATCTGATCAATAAGTTAAAAGAATCAAGTCTCAGCTCTTTGGAGTCGGTCACATGAAACCACACAGAGCAGAGACAGTGGCGGATCATTAAAATCAAACGGAAACACGAGGAATGAAATCTAAAAACTCTGGTTTACAAACTGATCAGACGTTCTGCAGAACGTACAAAACTAAAACGCTGCTAAAAGTGTTTAAATATGAGAAAGGTGACTTACGTGCTCACAGTCGGTCGATTTCCTTCAGTACAGCTCAGATTTCTCTGCTCTCAGTCTGGAAACACAGAAAATAAAAAATAAAGTATGAAACCAAACAGAGAGCGTCACGGTGTGACCTGAGTTCACTTCCACCTCTGACAGATAAGAGGACAAACATACGGGGGCTTAAAAGTGTCACAGCAAATAAGAATAAATAAATGCAAACAAAGTAGATGTTCAACAATAATAAATGTTAAAACCTATAAGATTTTCAAAAATACATATCTGTGCAAATATATTTATTTATAAATAAATTATTATTATTATTTACACATTTATTCTTGTCTACATTTACTAAATAACTGCAGAAATGCATAATTGTAAAAATGAATAGACGTGGTAATCACTAAAGTGGACATGCACCTATTTATTCACTTATTTCCACTTACATGAACTTCTATATATATTGATTTCTACATTTATTTATTAATAATATCAGTAAATAAAACAGAATTTCTGTAATGTAGCAAAGTAGAAATAGAAAACCTTGTAATAAAAAATGTAGAACTGCTGTAGATTTATAGTCTGTGTCACTTTGTGGCCTCCGTACAGAGAAGCTGTGAGAAAATGGAAAACAAACAGGCTTCTTCTCCAGATTTATGTGCACAGCCGACAGGTGAGCTGAGTCCTGATCAGTCCAGGTGAAGGTGCTGCACAGAGGAGGAGCTGGACTAAAAATAGAAAGACTGACGACTGGTTCGTGTGTCAGGGAGGATTTAACAGCCACATGCAGACCGGTTCCTCTGATGTTCAACGGACTCTGTTAGAATCCGTAGATATTTGAATGGACACAGATGGAGTCGCCCTCCTCCTGTTTTCTCTGTTCAACATCCCACACCGATGCTCTGCGTCTATTTTCAGATTCAGGTTTTATTTCCAGTTAGTTGATGCTGTTGCTAAGCGATGGTGTTGGCAGGAAACCGACTGCAGGAGTTTCATGTGAAAATAAAATCAGCTCCAAAATAAAATGAAAAAACGAACACAGGAAAACTGCCTGTGAAACGTGTTTAGAGACGAGAGCTTCTGGATTTTACAGGAATCAAATGAACCTTTGACCTGCTACCTGACAACAACAACACATCTAATATAACCGAGAATCTCCACAGACACAATCTACGATCTCTAATGTCTCCAACCTGGCAACTTTGAAAAATGACGTTCCTACACAACTAAACTTCAACTGTCATTTACTTATCAAGTAACTTATCGAAGAGGTGCTGTGTGTAGTTTAGCTGATAAAAACTCAGATGTTGATTCAGTTTAACAGTAAATAAACCGTACGTATGTATTTACATGTTTTCCTCAGCTAAACCCAACATCAACGAGACTCAGGTTTTTCATTCCAAAGCTGCGTTTTCAGTATAGAACTAAACCAGAACGATCACGGTCATCGTTCATGTGAGCAGCTGAATCAAATGTCTCTTTGTGACTGATTGTTGTTCTGTGGCAGCAGATTTGACTCTGTGTTTGTGCAGGGACGGGACATACAGTAATACATGATGATGTTGCTAGGTTACCACTCACTGCCGTCCAATCAGCTGCAGAAACACTGGAGACACAAAAACGGAGATGCTGCACTAAAACAGACCACCCACCATCAGACCACCCCGACACGGGGGACAGGGTCCACATTATACTGCACTGACTTTTTAAAATAGATTTAATTATTAAGTAAATCACTAAGATCTTTAAATGGGAGCATTTTGTTTGTTTAGATTTTCAAACAGCTGATTTAATCACTTTAGACTTTTTACTATGATACAGCCTCATTTACTATATTATATATTGTTTTGTATTATTACTTGTAGAATAATATAAATAATAGGAAACACACAGTGCAACAAAAAGCACAATAAATACCTCTGAACTGCAACAGGACAGTACAAGTACCTCAAAATGTATACTTAAATGCAGTACTAAATGTACTTGTACTGTTACTTTCCTGACTTTCCTGCTGCTCTGACTTCGGTGAGGACGTGTTACTTCACTAATCCGGTTTCCTGGTTTCCTGCTGGTTTTGTGTGTGAAGAAGCAGAAAGTGAAAGTGTTTTTTCACAGTTTGGAAGTTATAGTAAAGACATAGTTTAATGAAGAGACACTAAATGATCCAACAGAGAGGGATCAACCACAAAAAGCTAAATTATCATAAAACATAAATAACAACTGAAAACAGCAACAAAATGACAACAAACCCAAACACACACAAAGATTTCTCCTAATGTGTGAGAATAAAAAGTGAAAGTCAGTGAATTAGGAGTGACGTACATGGATCCTGTCACTCAAACGTCATTTACTGATTATTTCTATCAGCTAATCAGGAGAGACTTCTGTCATCATTTGACCATTTTCTGTAAACGTAGTAAACATTAGGTGATGAGTTTAAGAGCTGCAGATATAAAATGAACAGACTTTTCCAGCCGGCGTCTCCTCGTCTCCTTGTGTGTGAGAGACGTCAGTTGTCTCGTTAATAATCCCAGAGCATGTGTTAGTACCGGTCACTGCATCTTTACAAACACAGGTCCTGAGAATGTGCAGACCTTACAGTGGTCAGAGATTTATGACTGACACACTCTCACACACACACACACACACACACACTAAATGAAGGCCTTACTCACTCACTGTATGTGTGCAAACAACAATCACCAAACATGGACTGAAATCTTTAAACGTTTAACGCAGACCTCATATGTACGAGACTCTGTGAACGCCACGTCACACAGAGATTTCTGATCATTAGAACAGTGAAAACGTGAACTGTCACACAACTGTCCTCAGAGTAGTAGACCACAAAAAACACTTCATAACCTGATATCACTCTGAATTCAGACCATCACCTTCATCATTAGTAGACAAATGTGCTTTACAACCTTTAACTCACTCATTAATAACGGTGTAACGATTTTCCCAATTGGACTTGTTTGTTTTAATGACCTACCCTCTGTACTGTCCCTGAATGCATCATAACACAGATGACCTACACTTTGTACTGTTCTTGAACACAGCGCACTAGAGCAGCAGCTGACAAACAGCTCTCTAGGCTGTTACCTCGTTAAGGTAGATTTTTAATTGCTAACATTGGTCCCAGCTGCTGCTCAGTGGGGTTGTTTGATTTTCTATATAACTCTGTGTACAGTTCTATTTTATAAGTCTTAAACCTTAAACACTGTAAAGAGCCTTGAGATGACTCCTGTGGTGGGTGATATCTGACTGAGACAGGAGTTCAGGAACTGTGGTCACTGAGCCACACATGAATAAAACGGTTCAGGACTTCATCATGAGAGAGGAGGGACGTCTGCAGCTGGTTTGGTGCTGACTCGAGACAGAGGACGTATATGTTGCACCATGGACGTTCTGAAAGTGTCTCTCTGATGTTTGCATGGTTCTGTTTAGTCTGTTTGTCTTCTGTGTCCATGTTTGTTGGTCACATGCCTCTTTCTGGTTATTTTTATTATTACTTTTAATGTTGTGCTGATTTTTATTCCTTGTTTTTGTTTTTCTGCGTGTTTCCTGTCGTCTAATGAAGCTCCCTCCCTCAGGGGTCTGAGACCTCAGTCAGTGTGTTGGGGAAGTCGTCCATGCAGGTTAATGCTGTAGCACATAAATGTAATTTCTTGTGAGCCTCACAGCGATAATGTCCAAGCGTCGTCTTCAGGTTCAGAGCTGCGTTACATAAAGCAGATCATCCTGCTGCAGCTCCGGCTGTCTTTCTGTCTCAGAGGCTTTGCTGAGTCGTGATGCAGAAAAATGTAAAAGACGTTGACGCCTGAAGCTGTAAGTGGGTCAGAAAGTGAAAAGTGCTGAGTCACAGCTTCACGTTCGCAGCTTCAAACGTTCTCCTCTGCAACATTTTCTCCATCTTCTGTGAGACGATGATGATGATGAGGAGGAACAGGGTGATTAACACGAGCACTGACGACTGAACACATCAAAAAGAAAGAAAGAAGGGAAGGATCCCACAAAAACCAGCAGCTGCTGCCACATCTGGAGTCTGGATCCACTTAATGTTTCTTAAAAAGCTGCTGATGCTGCGAGATGCTCCGAATGACCCGTGTTCAAAAAGCATCAGTGTCTCTCTAGAAATCAGTTTGTCCTGGACACGTTCTTACAGCACTAGATTATCTTCTGCTGCACTGTTGGTGAAACAGGCTCCAGCTGCAGCAACAATGATGAAAATGATAATTTCATCATGATTTGAATAATTAATTAATAGGATATTAGGGACATTAGTTAATTAGATAATTGTAATATAAAGCTGGCAACGTTTTCTGGTAAGACATTTGTCATTAAAGGTTTTATTAGTGGTTAAATTATCTGAACAAATCCTCTATACGACAACTTTTGGGTGAGGTCACACAAATTCTCCATTTGTAATCAGCCAACCTCAAAGTTAATCATAACACTAATTAAATGTTCTAGAATTATCTATAATTATCTGTCAGGTCTGCCGTTATACATTATGTGTTTCTAAATGGATTTTGGTCCCGATGTTCTTTTACAGGAAAAACAATTCCCCTTAATTTCAAGTGATGAAAAGATGTTGAACCTGACAACAAATTAAATTAAGTTTCCAAATCCCAAATTGTCCCAGTGAGTTTTAAAATCTGTACAACAACCACATGCTCTGTCTTTGTCTGTCAACCCGTTAGTGGGGGAAAAGAAGAAACGCGAAAACACCACAGAGTGTTCAGAGCTCAGATGTGATCTATAAAACATTGGCATGCTATTTATAAGTGATTAATAAATCCATTAATTAATTAAACCCTTTATAAACTGTATCTTATTAAAAAGCCACATTCAAACCAAACTTCATCTATTTTTCTTGCTTTTATCACCTGCAGTCTGTGCTGAAGACACATGGTCTCAAATTTATTGTGCAGCTCAGCAGCGAGTGATAATCAACTGTCTGCAGAGACAAGGAGTCCTGGTCCCCCCACAGAGTCCTGATCTCACCGTCAGTCTGAGATCACATGACCACACAACGTGTATACGGAGTACTTTTACTTCAGCAGAGGTCTGAGGACTTCCTCAACACTGAAGACTGTAAACAGGACTGAGTTCTCCAACATGGCCGCCTGCCACGGAGAGCTGTTCAGTGTGTGTGTGTGTGTGTCAGTGTGTGTGTGTCAGTGTGTGTGTGTGTGTGTGTGTGTGTGTGTGTGTGTGTGTGTGTGTGTGTGTGTCAGTGTGTGTGTGTGTGTGCTGGCAGCCTCTTATCTCAGCTCACACAGACGTGACCACACCCAGTCAACTTCGTTTAGGAAACGGCTGCTGTCATTGGCTGATGCTGATGACATCACAGCCTCTTTACGTTTCCACGGTGAAGTTGTGATTGAAGGGAGTTCAACTGTTTCCTATCATGTTTCCTTGTTCTTTCCTTACCACCTTATTTCCTTCCTTAGAGCCTTTGTTTCGTTGCAAGTTTCTCCTGCCCTTTTTGCATCCTTCTTTCCTTCCTTCCTTTCCTCTCAAATCGTCTTCTTTCCTTATTCATATTTCCTTGCTCCATTCCATTCCTTTCTCTACCTTATTTCTCCTCTCTGCTTGTCTATTTTTTCCTCCTTTCCTTGCGTTGCTACCTCACCTCCTTGCTTAATTTCCAATCTTTCCTTTCCTTACTTTACCTTTATTAATGTTTATTACCATTTTTTCTCCCAGACTTCTTCGTTTCCTTCCTTTCGTTTCCTTCCTTCTGTCCTTCCTTCCTCTCCTACGACTCTAAGCTGCAGCTCACTGAGGCTCTGCTATCACAGAGGAAGGTGTTGTTCTGAATAAAGCTCGTCCATCTGTCGTATCAGCACAAATACAAGAGCTGCTCAACTTAAAATTCCTGCAGTGATGGCGAGCGGACGCCTGCAGCCAAAACAACAGTACAAGCCACCCCCCACCCCCGCCCCCACCATTACCACCATGTGCTCCATCAGCTCCACCGCTGGCTGTGCCCATGGCCTCATTCCTGCAGCATCAACAACCCCCCTCAGCCCCCTCCAGACCCCCTGCTGCACCCGGAGATAAGAGCCGTGGCCTCTGTCTGCTGCTGGATTCTAGTCATTAAAGGAACATTCTGCTGTTTTACAACCTGAGGATTAAACTCACACGAGTGCACAGTACACGGGGGCAGAGGTCGGCAGTGCTGGAGGTTGATGTAAAGTACGTTTACTTGAAATTTGAGGATTTCAATGCACTCATGTGACGGCTTCACTTTTACTTTTATTATTGATCAGTCTGCTGACACCACGGTGATGCCTTCAAATGTCTTTTTTTAATTGGACACTTAAAACAGCTCAAAAGAAAAACATCATTTTTGCTCAAAATTCTGTTTCAACTATTGTTTTTCTGCTGATCGATTCATCGAATTCTTATTTAAGTTTATTTAACGCAGTGGTTCTTTTCTAACAGTCTCACAACTAGAACACGTTAATCAGATAAAATTACAGGGAGTTACACTCAATCACTGTCATGATCTCGAACATGGGAGAAGCTGAAGTGAGATAATGTTCTTTGGTCGCTCCATTAGTCATGAAAGATGCGTCATTAGTGTAATCTCATTTGGAGTTCTGCTCAGTTCAGTTGTTTCCTCTGCAAATAAAAAGACATCAGTCAGTTTTAGCCCAGTGTCACTGAAACTGATGTCGTGTTCCTGTAAAATACGACTTCATGGGTCATTTGTAGCAGCAGCAAAAAGCTCTTACGTTGGACACAACTGGACACCGAGCAGGCTGACATTAACCATTATAAAAAGATTTTCTGTGAATGAATTCTTGATATTTTTGGTGCATTAATCAGCCGCTTCCAAACAGAGACGTTGTTTTTCTATTTCTGCTGCAGTAGAGTCTCAGTGGAGCGAAGTTTCTATTGTATAATATGAGAGAAGATGACTCATGTGTCCACAAATAGAGGTTAGTGCCCACGCAGCACGGCGAGGAGTTCAGGGACTGCACGAGTAATCAACGTCACAAAGTGAGAACTCTGGATCGGGTTTTACAGAACCACTCTGAGATCTGAATTTGGACTCCAAGTGTAAAGGTTTGGCCACATCTGGTTAGACACAGACCAGATCAGTGATCCAGATGTATTTTCGTTCTTAAATGTTCCTGTAAAGTCGGACGTACAGAGAGAAGCTACAGCCAAAGATGGATTAAAAGAAACTGAGACCAGACTTTAACAGAGACACAAAACAAATATATGTAAACCTAACTAGACAGACCTGGACCTAACTAGACAGACCTGGACCTAACTAGACAGACCTGGACCTAACTAGACAGACCTGGACCTAGTAGAGTCCTGACTTTAACACCAACGGCTGTAAACATGTAGTTTATATTATTAT